>NC_133329.1:361948159-362093159 GCF_042186555.1 Aquarana catesbeiana | reverse complement strand
TGTGGATCTGGATGTCAGCGACACCAGATCAAACAGGCATGGATAGGAGCAGCACAAGGTATGATCAGCAAGAAAACAGGAGCAGGCTCAGGTATCTTCAGAAGGCGATATCCATCCAATACGATCACCACAGATGGAACAACCCTTGGGCCAATGATGGCCGGATGAGTGGGATGGACGGATCCATGGTGGAAAATATGTGAAAAGAAGAGAGCTCCAGATGGTGCAGAACAAAAGCAATTTGGGTTTTTATTTTCATAAAAACAGCATACAGCAGCTTAAAATTGTGATCACAATAAGAACAAGGCAATGTGGGGAGCAAAGAAGCAAAATCCCTACGCGTTTCGTCCTAATCGTACTTCTACACCTTCCTAAAACCCTCCGTGTGCAGTAGTGTCCCACAGCCCACCTAATGCTTACCTGAGCCCCCTCTAGATCCATCGATGTTGCAGGAATGTCTTGTCTGCCCAGGACTCCCTTCCTCATTTGCTGAAACAGCAACGCAGCGCCATTGGCTCACGCTGCTGTCATTCAAAGTCATTTAGCCAATGAGAAGAGAAAGGGGGCCGGGATGGGCTACAGCTCAGTGTCTGAATGGGCACATGGAGCTGTGACTCAGCTCGGGTGCCCCCATAGCAAGCTGCTTGCTGTGGGGAGCATTTGTCATGAGGGAGGGGCCAAGGACAGCCAAAGAGGGACCCGAGAAGAGGAGGATCTGGGCTGCTCTGTGCAAATCCACTGCAACAGAGGAGGTAAGAATGACATGTTTGGTATTTTAAAAGAAAAAAAAAAACAAGACTTTACAATGACTTTAGGCTTTGACAATAAAACCTGGAAGTTGATTGGTCTCTATGAAGATCTGTAGCAGATTTTTCATTCTCCAGTTTTAGTAAATCAACCCCAAGGAGTTTAAAAAAAACACTACAAAAAAAAACCACCAAATTAAAAATCCTTTAATTAAAAAAAATCCCCACATACTTGCGGGATAAGTTCACCTTTTGGAACATGTTCCACTCGTGACAGCGAGCGGGCATCTTCTCCGGGTGCCCGCTGTTGTCACTATTTGAAAATAACACCCGCCGGCCGCATCATTCATTCACAGAGTTCTGTAAGTGGAAAACTAAAATTACCGACAGCCTTTGCAGCTGTTAGCTTGTAGTTCTCAATGAACTACCATGGCGCTGTTCAAGCACTCTAGGTAGTTCACTGTCTCTTCCTGTCAGTGTGTGTCTGCCTACCAGTATGAGGTACAAGCAGGCAAATACACTGACAGGTCTGCAAGAGTCCTGCATGGCACCCGCAATCTGCTGATAGTGGGTACAGTGCTTTCCAGGCCTATTAAAAATAATAAATGCACATTTTTTTTTACCTGCAAAAATATATGTATTTATTCTTTTTTTTAAAAACGTGAACTTCTAACCGCTTGCCGACCAGCCGCCGTCATTATACTGCGGCAGGTTGGCACGATCCCGCGAGCTGTCGTAGCTATACGTCGGCTCTTTTAAGCGGGATAGCAGGCACGCGCTGGCTGCACTGCGGGAGTGGCGATGCTCGTGGCCGACGGTCGTGTTGACCGCCGGCCATGAGCAATCGTGGGCACGAGAGGCAGAACAGTGACGTGTGTGTGTAAGCACACAAATCCTTGTTCTTTTCTGTGAGGTGAGACAGATCGTGAGTTCCTAATAGCCAGGAATCACGATCTGTCATTTCTAGGTCAGTCCACTCCCCCTACAGTTACAAACACACACAGGGAACACAATTAACCCCTTGATCGCCCCCTAGTATTAACCCCTTCCCTGCCAGTGACATTTTTACAGTAATCAGTGCATTTTTATAGCACTGATCGCTGTATAAATGCCAGTGGTCCCAAAAATGTGTCAAAAGTGTCCGATGCTTCCGCCATAATGTCGCAGTCCCGCTAAAAATCACAGATCGCTGCCATTACTAGTAAAAAAAATAATAATAATAAAAATGCTATAAATCTATCCCCTATTTTGTAGACGCTATAACTTTTGCGCAAACCAATCAATATACGCTTATTGCCATTTTTATTACCAAAAATATGTAGAAGAATCCGTCAGCCTAAACTGAGAAAAAATTTTTTTTTTTTTTTTTAAATATTGATATTTATTTATTTATTATAGCAAAAAGTACAAAATATTGTGTTGTTTTTTTTCAAAACTGTCGCTTTTTTTTGTTCATAGAGCAAAAAATAAAAACCCTAGGGATGATCAAATATCACCAAAAGAAAGCTCTATTTGGGTGCAGCGCCACACTACCACGCAATTGTTAGTTAAAGCGACGCAGTGCCGAATTGCAAAAAATGGCCTGGTCATTCAGTAGCCAAATCCTCCGGGGCTGAAGTAGTTAAAATTAAGTTTATTAATGTCCCCAAAAGTAAATCCAGCATCAGTCACAGCATCCAACAATGTAATCACATCAATTACGATGACCGGTCACCTGTATGCACCACACTCCTACTGCTAAATCATAGATTCCTGGCTATGGTATTTTAAATTTACCACCAGGAACACCAGATGACATTATTGACCAAATTTGGTCAATTACATCACCTGAGATTCCCAGAAATAAATGTAAATTATCGCAGCCAGAATCTGTCATTTAGCATCAGGAGTGTGGCATGTACAACCCACCTGAATTCCATCACTGTTGACTTCAGTGGTGATGGGGTTCTGAAATTTTTTGCTGATTTTCAGCCCATTCGATCAAACCACCAAAACATCAACCACAGACGTGTTCAAGCAACACTATTAATAGGCATGTTTATTTATTTATTTTTTTTACATCTGACAAAACAGAGATTAAAGTGGATCTCCACCCAAAAGGGAAGGCTCTGCCTGTTTGCCCCCCCCCCCCCCCCCGCTGCCACATTTGGCACCTTTCAGGGGGGAGCAGGTACCTAATTTTGACAGGTACCTGCACCCACTTCCGGTTGACTTTGCAGCGGCAAACTCAACAGGAAGTTTGGCCCCCCTCCTCCTTCCCCCGCCGCCGGGCCATTCACGTATGTGCAGTAGGGAACCAGCTGGGAAACCCTAGGGGTTCACTGCCGGTTTCCCTTAGCCAAGATGGTGGCGGCAGCACCCGAGAGCCGATTGAAAGAGCGCTGGATTTGTGGACAGGTAAGTGTCCTAATATTAAAAGTCAGCAGCTACAGTATTTGTAGCCGCTGACTTTAATTTTTTTCTGAAGGAGCTTGGACCTCCTCTTTAAAGAAAAGAACCTGGTGCTTCAAAACCTTGCCTACAAGGCCATCAGGGGGTTTCCCAACATACAATCAGTAGTGGATTTGCTCATCAAGCAAATGAAGGTCCGTTGGTTGGTTCAGTTAATCTGCACCTATGGGGTTGATTTACTTAAACTGGAGAGCGCAAAATCTGGTGCAGCCCTGCATGGAAACCAATCAGCTTGCAACCAAAGCTTAATTGATTACTTGAACAAGTTGACGTTAGAAGCTGGTTGGCTACCATGCACAGCTGCACCAGATTTTGCACTCTCCAGTTTTAGTAAATCAACCCGAGTGTTCAGATTTTAATGTATATGGGGATCCGGAATAAGGTTGCGGAATGTCCTGCCTGGGAGAATCACCTGTCCAGATTTCAACCCAAAGCACCAGGCTGTCCAGCAAATGAAGCGTTAATGGTGGCTCCTAGAGCTTGCTGTCACTGTCAAGGCAGGACTTCCAGACACAAAAGGCTTCCAGTGTTATGGGCTGCTGGAGATGTTTTCACAATATTTGTCTAAGTAATTTCCAGGATCACTCCAGATTACTGCATGAGGATGTATTATTTTCAATGGAGTACACACTGTGCCTTGGCGTAATGTCCCATCCCCCCCCATACTGGAAATTCAATACACTGAATGGTTGCCAAATGGCAATTTCAAGGCTTTGGAGCATTGTCAAGATGAAGGTTTGAGCCAGCGTCCCATGCCACTGACCCTAAGTGCTGGAGATGAATGAGAGAGCAGGAGATTAGTAATTAGAGCAGTCAATCATATTGTGTTCTAAACAAGATAGTTCTCCAATACGGAGAGCGGTCACACTTTACTGGGTGCCTGTCATGTGCATAACACGCATTTTGTATTTCCATTTTAATGCAAGATGTCTTCCTTCTCATCTACTCTTTAACCTTGCATTGGTCTGAGCCTGACATTCTGATATTAAAAGAGCCTTTAATGCGCATGCAGATGTTTTCCCTTTGGAATTTTTTAGATGAAATTGCTTTCATTTCACCAAACACGTTGTTGATTTTACCTTTCTTATCTAGAAGCAGGTGCTGTTGGTTTGCATTATTTCCCGCTGCTGCCGAAGCTCTTTGGCGGCAGAATTAAAAGCCCCAGACTGTAGAAAAATCAACACAATTTTTCTCATCTATTGTAGGCACTGCAACACTCCCCCCATAAAGCAGGTGCATTGCCCTCTATCGGGTCAACCTACATTAATGTATGCTTTTCCAAAACACATATGTGTGAATGGACCCTAAGGAGTATTTTTTTTTCAATCAAAATTCCCCTTAAACAGATTGGCTTTTGATTTGTTGGAATCACCTGTAAAAAAAAAAGAAACAGCTTTTGATATGATTTCTCTATTATCACCCTGCTAAATGGAAGCTTTGGGGCCCCATTCACACTTGTTGCCGCATAGTGTGCTAAAATGAGCACGTTAATATGTGTTGCCACAATGCATGGTAATGCACCTGCTCCATGTGACATTCATTGTGAATGCTACCCTAGTGCATTGTATGAGTACAACTTACTGCAGCCCACCAAAATGCATATATCGTGTGCTATTGCATGCTGCAGTTTGAAAAGGGTCATGGGCATTTTTTCATGAATGCCAAAATCTTTATTTTAGTGAACAACAAATAAAAGCATATACAGCACAGCAAGCACCAGGAGATAAAAATGTTAACGCGTTTCACGCAGATAACAGCGCTTAATCACAACACCAAGTGCTGTTATCTGCGTGAAACGCGTTGACATTTTTTATCTCCTGCTGCTTTCTGTGCTGTATATGCTTTTATTTGTTGATCAATACAATAAAGATTTTGGCATCCTTCCAGAGTGTGCAGCCATTCATCCATTTTTTTGCTGTTGATCTTGGAGGCGAGCCAGGTGGGCACCTCTGCTTTGGAAGCTACACTAGACTTGCAACACTCACACCTTGAGCAGTGTTTCCTCATCATGGTGCATTTTTTCATCCGTTGTGATGCCTTTGTAGTCTATTCATAATAATTAGGCTACCTTAACACAAAGTATTTTAATGCAAGCCATACGACATTTGCTTTAATACACACAGGGGTTGATTTACTAAAACTGGAGAGTGCAAAATCTGGTGCAGCTGTGCGTGGTGGTCCTCTTCCTTCAGGTGATTATGTATCTATAACCTGCCAAATTATTTGTATTTCTATCTCATGATGTGATCTAGGACCTTGCTTGTTTGCACTAAGCGATACAGCTTGGTCTAAGACCCTAGCTTGATAATTGAACAGTAAAGGATCAATCAGCAACACAATGGGGTTGATTTACTAAAACTAGAGAGTGCAAAATCTGGTGCACAATGGTAACCAATCAGCTTCTAACTTCAGCTTGTTAACCACTTAAAGCGGTAGTAAACCCGCTGATTTTTTTTTTCCCCTACACCTGTAAGGGAAAAGGCATAATGAGCTAGTATGCACCACATACTAGCTCATTATGAGATACTTACCTTAGAACGAGGCGCCGGCATCTCACCCGGTCCACGCCGAGGGAGCTGACATTTCCCCTCGGCGTGTCTTCCGGGTATCGCGGCTCCGGCACTGCGAGTCTCCGCAGCCGCGATGGCGTCACTCCCGCGCAAATGCACGGGAGACTTCTTTTCGGCAAGGTTCGGCGTCTGCCAGGCTTTCAGCCGAGAATCAGTGTGCGCATGCGCCGCTGCAGTCAGCGGCTCATTGCGAGGGGAATATCTTCTAAACTGTACAGGTTTAGGAGATATTTTTTTTACCTACAGGTAAGCCTTATTATAGGCTTACCTGTAGGTAAAAGTTTAAAAAATAAGTATACAGCCGCTTTAAGGACCGGAAGAATTTCCCCCTTAACGACCAGGCCATTTTTTGCGATACGGCACTGCGTCGCTTTAACTGACAATTGCTCGGTCGTGTGACGTTGTACCCAAACAAAATCGACGTCCTTTTTTTTCCCACAAATAGAGCTTTCTTTTGATGGTACTTGATTACCTCTGCGTCTTTTATTTTTTGCGCTATAAACAAAAAAAGAGCGACAATTTGGAGAAATAAAACAATATTTTTAACTTTTTGCTATAATACATATCCAAAAAAAAATGTAAAAAAAAAATAATTTCTTCATCAGTTTAGGCTGATATGTATTCTTCTACATATTTTATATTTTATAACGTCTACAATTTTTTTTTTACTAGTGATGGCGGCGATCAGCGATTTTTATTGGGAGTGCGACATTGCGACGGACAGATCGGACACTTTTGACACATTTTTGGGACCATTGTCATTTATACAGCGATCAGAGCTAAAAATAGCCACTGACTACTGTATAAATGTCACTGACAGGGAAGGGGTAACACTAGGGGGCAATCAAGGGGTTAAATATGTGTCCTAGGGAGTGATTCTAACTTTATGGGGATGTGACTCACTGGGGGGAGGAGACAGATCGCTGTTCCTACTCAGTTTCTCCTCTCCTGTTTTACACACACACATCCCCGTTCTGGTTCTCGCGACACTGTCGCCTTTAAAGGTACCAACGTACACCTACGGCGATTGTGCTGACCTGCCACAGTATAGTGACGGCGGTTGGTCGGCAAGTGGTTAAATTAGGCTTTGACAAAAATCCTGGCAGCTGATTGGTTTCTATGCAGAGCTGCACTCGATTTTTTGCACTCTTCTGTTTTAGTAAATCAACCCCACTGTAACGTATTTCTTTTAGTGTGAATGGGCTCTCAAATTGTATCTCCGGTCACATAGTGCTGGGAAGGGGTATAACCTGTAGCAGTTTTTTTGCCCCCTTGGCCCCATTGGGGAGATTTGCTCCTATTCCCTATTCGTATTCAGCTTCATTATGGGTGAGCTCCCTGTCCAAGAATTTCTACCTGATAGAAAGTGGCCACAGAATGTGACAGGTTCCCTTTAAGGCCCTATTACAGTACTGCTTTGTGGTAGTGTGCACAATACATGCATTGCTGTGTTGGGTTGCACCCCAGAGCACACATTTTGGAAGCCGCCCAAGTTTTGGGACATTTTGCTGCATTGGTCTAATACTAAAACAGAGGCTGTTCACTTTGTAAAGCGAATGTTCACTTACCAACATCAGCATTTGTGAATAAGGTGGAATTTGTATAGCCAATCACATGCTAAAAAAAAAATCATGTTATTTATTTATTTATTTTTTCTTGCACGTGATTGGTTATTCAAAGTGAACACACTGTATTTACTAATCTAATAGGGATATGTTGAAAAGGGAACATTCACTTTGCTAAGTGAGAAGACATTTCTGGTTTAGGCCTCTTTCACATAGGCATAGCTGCTGACTCAGGATCCCTGGTGGATCTTGTGGCTGGCCTGTGGTTAGCAGGCAATTGCCAAGGTAAATGCCATCTCCTGAACTTCTGTCTGCAAAGGAATTTCACATTGAAATTCCTCTTCACCTTACTACAACCGTGTCTTTTGGACCCGGTTACATCGGGATCATGGGGTTGTCTCATTCACCTCTATGGGACGTGGTGGCAGGCAGTATCGGTATTGCCTGCTGAATGCAGGCATGTACTGGCCATTGGGACTACAGGGAGTTTCCCGGTGGGCCGATGGCTCAGTGGGCCGATTTCAGTGACAGTGGACCGCTGCCTCCCTCCAGTCCTCTGTCCCCCCCCCGCAGTGCTCACCTCCTCTCCCTGGCTAGTTATGCAGCGCGCCTGAATACAGACATGATGCTCAGGAGTCAACACTTAGAAGCTCATCATACGATCTGGAAGGAGGGCGGCCTCACTTTCCTGCCTAATCTTGTTCCATTGGGGGGAGGCGCCAAACTGATTCTTTGCCCCAGGTGAAATCATGTCTAGCTTCCCCACTGATACTGCCTATAAGAGAAATAATGTAAAACGGCTGATAGCTAGTGGGGGGGGGGGGGGCTTGGGTGGCAAGCCGGCATGGGAGAGACCTGTCAAAGTGGGCCAGTCTGGGTGAAGTCCAGGGCCAAATTTTTGTCCCAGTCCAGCCCTGGCTGAATGCAATGTGCCCCCCCCCCCCCCCACATGCACCATTCAGGAGATATTCTAGTGAGCAGCAGCCAGTGATGTCATCAGTGCATGCACTCTGAACAAAGGGCATACCCGCCATACCCGTGTGCCATGGCCAATACTCCCGCGTATGATGTCATCGCAGCTCGGCCATTCAAACAGCAGCAGCTCGCAAACCCGGAATGAAGATTGGGTAAAGATGGAAGCCCCTGCAGATGTGATAGCACATCACTGGAGGGCTTTGTTTCATAGTAAGTATATCATAATGTGCTAGTATGAGATGCATACTAGCACATTATGATATTGCTTTGCAGGGGGAAACTTTTTGTTTAAATTTAAAGAGTTTACTACCGCTTTAAGGGGGAAAAAAGCTTGAAAATGGACTGGTGGGATGCAATATCTTAAAGCAATGCTAGAGTTTCTTTTTTTGTGTTAAAATAAAAAAAGTTGTTATACTTACATTCTCTTTAGTGGTCCCCGTTGGCACTGTCCATGCCTTCTTCATTCGAGTGCCCCCTAAGCAAGTCAGGTGCTAGGGGGGCACCTGTACGGGTTCACTCCCAATCGGAGCTGTGTGCATCCACAGACACACACGGAACCAGTAAGCCACACCCCTTGTCCCCTCCTTACAGGAGTTTGATTTACAGCAGGATCCTGTGCCTCCATTGCTTTTAGTGTCTCCTGTGAGACCAGGAAGAGTGGGGAGCGGTGCTGCAACTGGGACAGCTCTAGATCAGAGAGAGGAGTCAGGTAAGTGTATAGCGATGGGGGAGGGGGGAAAGATAGTGGGGCATGTTTTACCCTAATGCAGAGAATAAAAAACTATTTTGACTTTAGAATCATTATAAAGCTGATCTATGTGCACAAAGCTTTAATTTAAATATATTCTTCAATAGCTACAAAGGAAATAAATCCAGTTTGTGTGCACCAGATGTCTTTGCAAACCTTGATATTACCTTGTAAAAGTAGCAGTGACATCATCACTGTGCTCTACATAGCCTGTGCAGAGAGCAGGACAGTAGGAGGGGCTCAGCAAGCTCTACCCACTACAGCCTGTGCAGAGAGCAGAGAAGTAGGAGGGGTTCATCAAGCTCCACCCACTACAGCCTGTGCAGAGAGCAGAGAAGAAGGAGGGGCCAAGCAAGCTCTACCCACTACAGCCTGTGCTGAGAGCAGAGAAGAAGGAGGGGCTCAGCAAGCTCTACCCACTACAGCCTGTGCAGATAGCAGAGAAGTAGGAGGGGCTCAGCAAGCTCCACCCACTACAACCTGTGCAGGGAGCAGAGAAGTAGGAGGGGTTTAGCAAGCTCCATCCACTACAGTCTGTGCAGAGAGCAGCGAAAAAAGAGGGGCTCAGCAAGCTCTACCCACTACAGCCTGTGCAGAGTGCATAGAAGTAGGAGGGGCCCAGCAAGCTCCACCCACTACAGCCTATGCAGAGAAGAAGGAGGGGCTAAGCAAGCTCTACCCACTACAGCCTATGCAGAGAGCAGAGAAGAAGGAGGGGCTAAGCAAGCTCTACCAACTACAGCCTGTGCAGATAGCAGAGAAGTAGGAGGGGCTCAGCAAGCTACACCCACTACAGCCTGTGCAGAGAGCAGAGAAGTAGGAGGGGTTTAGCAAGCTCCACCCACTACAGCCTGTGCAGAGAGTAGCGAAGAAGAAGGGGCTCAGCAAGCTCAAACCAATACAGCCTGTGCAGAGAGCAGAGAAGTAGGAGGGGCTCAACAAGCTCCACCGACTACAGCTTGTGCCGAGAGCAGAGAAGAAGGAGGGACTCAGCAAGCTCCACCCACTACAGCCTGAGCAGAGAAGTAGGAGGGGTTTAACAATCTCCAACCACTAGAGCCAGAGAAGAGTGCAGAGAAGTAGGAGGGTCTCAACAAGCTCTACCCTCTACACTACAGCCTATGCAAAGAGCAGAGGAGTAGGAGGGGCTCAACAAGTTCCACCCACTACAACCGTGCAGAGAGCAGAGAAGTAGGAGGGGCACAACAAGCTCCACCTACTATAGCCTGTGCAGAGAGCAGAGGAGGAGGGGCTCTGCAAGCTCCACCCACTACAGCCTGTGCAGAGAACAGAGAAGTAGGAAGGGCTCAGCAAGTTCCACCCTCTACAGCAGGGGTAGACAGCCTGGGGCCATCCAGCTGTTGCAGAACTACAAGTCCCATCATGCCTCTGGGAGTAATTGTAACTGCCAGCCTTGCAATGCCTCATGGCAAATGTAGTTGCACAACAGCTGGAGGGCCCCAGGTTGCGTACCCCTGCTCTACAGCCTGTGCTGAGAACAGAGAAGTAGGAGGGGCTCAGCAAGCTCCACCCACTACAGCCTGTGCAGAGAGCAGAGAAGTAGAAGTGGCTCAGCAAGCTCCACCTACTACTGGCTGCCAACTGAAAACTACAGGAGGGGCGGAGCCAAGACCTGCCACCCTGCAAAAGGAGAAAGAGCAGCAGTGACCGGTCTTTATTACAAGAAAACACTCCACACTGGATTACTGCACAGATCTGGAAGAAATACGTGAAGCACAGCAATATTCACTGAAGAATACACATGACTTTTATATTTAGACAATTATTTGCTTAATCCAGTGTTTTACTTTACATTTTTATTTTTGGCTTTACATAATTTAACAAATAAAATGTATTTATCTATGATGAAATCCCATTTAGAAGGTCTCAGTTCCAATGCATAACCATGTCCATGTCCTCCTGTAGGCGCTGGCGGTGTATTATATTGTCTGTCCCCGGCTCAGCGTGTGACCTATGGATTCATTTTGCTCCTGTAAAGGGAAATAAAGAGTGACAATTGTTCCACCAGGTTCTAATGGGATAATAAAGGAGGGGATTATGAATGGTCGGAGAAAGGTTCTCTCTCTCTCTCTCTTTCTTCCTCTCTCTGAGGTCCGATCGGCGTTCTCCGGGGACTGGCGCTTCACGCAGCCAACAGGTGTATATTTAGAGTAATGGTCTGCCCGGGTTCCTTTCACATTTATTTCTGAGCTACATAAAGCTATACATACATCTTAAGTTGAAATCGATACCTTCCCCGAAGACGCCGCCATAGATCCATCCACAACGCCTAATGTGTTTCGGAAAAATAAATCCCTCTATTTTATGGCTAATTATGATTTATGAAATACACTGCCGGGGCCCGTTCTGTGTGCCACGAGCCTAATGAGGAGGGGTCGAGGTTATTAACATCTGGGATCAGAGGACAAGCTAAGGAAATAGAGATTATATTGAGGGGGGAGGAGGAAAGGGGGGCATTGGTAAAGGAGATCTTCCATAATAATGGAAATAATCCTGGCTGCTGATAAAAAGCAACGTTGTACAATTAACCCCTTCTACGCTCGTATTAAAGGATTAATGGCGAACATGACCTTAGGGTGTCCCCATTATCCCAGGCTGGTAGAACAAGCCGCGTTCAGAGCGCCGAGTCATCCTGGTTGTTCTTATGAAGACTTCAAGTTCACGGCAAATTGTTTACATAGGAAAATAATTAGCACTGAAAAGTGCGCGGCTGTGCCAAATGGAACATTGTAACTTGTTGTGTCATAGGAAAAGAAAACAATGCAATTCAGGTATATGCAAATGGATGAGGATTGTTCATCATGCCTCCAGCTCAGGCATCATCAGATCGAACGTAGTATGGGAATGCGTCATGTCTGATCAAGGCGATGGCGGGGGGGGTGGGGAGTGGACCAAGATAACCCAATCAATAAAATCTCATATAAGTGATTCTAAAGGAAAGAATTAAAAGCAAAAAAGAATTAAAAAATAAATAAATTAACAAACATGTTATACTTACCTGCTCTGTGTAATGGTTTTGCACAGAGCAGCCCAGATCCTCTCCTTTTTGAGTCCCCCAGCCGGCTATCCTGGCTCCTCCCCCCTACCAAGTGCAAGCCTCTTGTTATAGGGGCACTCAAGCATGTTCGCTCCCAAGTGGCGTTTGTGTGTCCATTCACATAGAGGGTGCGGCTTGGCCCCGCCTCTGCTCTCTCCTCATTGGCTCTCTGGCTGTGATTGATAGCAGCAGGAGCCAATGGGGGAGAAAGAGACCTGGGAGAGCCTCTGCTTTCCTGCACATTGCTGGATCAAGATGGGGCTTAGGTAAGTATAGGGGAGGGAGGAGCTGAACCCAGAAGGTTTTTTTACCTTAATGCATAAAATGCATTAAGGTAAAAAAAAACAGGAGCCTTTGATTCCTTCGTGCCGACTGTAGGTTTAACCTGGTTTAACCCCGGGCTCCGGCATCACCCCAGTACCGTTTTTTAGAGCCAGCAGTTGGCTTTTTAGTGATAACAACCGATGTAGCTAAAAGCCGCTCCGCTGTTATCCTAAAGGAGCAGGAGGGGACGTCCCCTCCCCTCCCGCCGCCTTCAGCCGCTCTTCTCGGCCTCCTGTCCCACCGGGGAACTCGAGCCACCACTCGGCGCATCCGCCGCCTAGGCTGAGACCCGAACAAAGCCGGATTCGGCTCCGATCAAGTCGATGTAAAATGTTGTGACGTCACTTCCGGTTTACTCGGCTGCCAATGACGCCAATTTAAAAAAAAACTACAGTATTCAGAATCGCTGATTTTGCCAATCTGAATACTTTTAAGTGCAAAGGAGGGATTTGGGGTCTTTAGACTCCCAATCCCTCCATAAAGAGTACCTGTCACCACCTATTACTATGACAAGGGATGTTTACATTCCTTGTGACAGCAATAAAAGTGATCAGAATTTTTTTTTTTTAAAGGGACAATGTAAAAAAATAAATAAAATAAAATAAATAAGAAAAAAATGTATCATTTTTTTTTTAAAGCGCCCGGTCTCCGCGTCCTTGTGCAGCAAAGAAAATGCATACATAAGTCGCGCCTGCAAATGTAAATAGTGTTCAAATCACACATGTGATTCTATCAAAAGACCTCCTCTGTAACTGTAATCTGGTAACCGTTAAATTTTTAAAAAACGTCGCCAATTTTTAGGTACCGTAGTTTGTCGCCATTCCACAAGTGTGCGAAATTTCAAAGCATGACATGTTAGGTATCTATTTACTCGGCGTAACATCATCTTGCACATAATAAAATAAAATTGGGCTAACTTTACTGATTATTTATTTTTTTAAATTAATTCAAGTGTCTTTTTTTCACAAAAAATTGCGTTTAAAAAACTGCTGCACAAATATCGTGTGACATAAAACATTACAACGATCGCCATTTTATTCTCTAGGGTCTCTGCTAAAAATATATATATATATATAATGTTTGGGGGAGGGGCGGTAAAACTTCTGCTCAACCGTCTGGTTTTACTGCTCCCAGACGCATGTGTGAACAAAGCCTAACAGGTTAATGGTTTTTTAAAACAATGTGCTCAGTGATTTTAAACATGCTGCTTTCATTTAAAAAAAAAATCTTTGTTCAGGGACATCTTGTTATAGGGTGAGAACACTCTGTCATTGTCTCCCAAATATGCTTCTCTTGTCACATGAGCTTCTGATAGAGGCTACAAGAGGCTGTATCAATGGCCTGGCCCAATGATGTCACCACCAGGAGACCCTAACTGAGAAATACTATCCAGTCATTGCTTAGGTACATGCATGTAAAATATAAAAGGAGATGGCTGCAAATAGGCTGCAGGAGTTCAGCATGACTGAGATGCAATAAACGATTACAAAAGAGTGAAAACAGGCATTTCATTTTTAAAAAAAAGTCATTTGATTTAGAGTTTGCACCTACTTTAAAGCAACCCTAAGGCTACTTTCACACTGGGGCATTGGGGGCGTAGGTGGTAAAGCGCCGCTATTTTTAGCGGCGCTTTACTGTTGTTTTTGTGGAGGTTTTAACCCTTTTTCGGCCACTAGTGGGGCTGTTAAAAGCGCCCCGCTAGCGGCCAAAAAAAGGTTAAAATCCCCCGCAAATCGGCGCTGCAGCGGCGCATTGCCGGCGGCTCGGCGGCGCTGCCCATTGATTTCAGTGGGCAAGGGCGCTTTAGGAGCGGTGTGTACACCGCTCCTACAGCTCCTCAAAGATGCTGCTTGCAGGACTTTTTTTACCGTCCTGCCAGCGCACCGCTCCAGTGAGAAGGCCCTCGGACTTTCACATTGGAGTGAGAGGAGAGGCTCTTTATAAGCACTATGCAGGCGCTTTTTTTAGCGCTATATTGCCTGTAAAGCACCTCAGTGTGAAAGCAGCCTAAAGTAATGTCATATAGAGTTATCTTGAATGGTTCACTTTAAAGCCGAACTCCAGCCAAACATAAGAAGATACAAATAAATAGCCTATTAATAATTAAATTAAATTAAATTAATAACAAAACCAGCTTTTGCTGCAATATTCGCTATCAATCCAGAGGTTTCCCCTGCAGTTCTTTTTTCTGCCACTAGATATCCTCAGTCGGAGGGCCAGCATCATTCAAACCACTTTCTCTGAGCCCAGGTCATCCCCCAACCTTTGACTGGACAGTGAAAGGAGAAGCAGTGCAGCGATGAGCTCGTCTCTCTGTCACTCGGCTCTCTTCTCCTATCAGCTTGCTTCTTGTCAGCACATGAACTGAGTGATCCCTGCGAATGCCGTAAATCACATTGCTACAGACATTGTTCCGACTGGGTGGAGATCTTGACGTTACTGCCCCTCCTCTCCACTGAAAGAGAAAAGAAAAAGGAAAAAAATACAAGACTGAATGGCGGCAGGACAGAGAGTGACCTCCTGTAGTTATCATGCAATGAGCTTTTTTTCTTTTTTCTTTACAGGATCTACTATTGATTTATATTGTTACTTATGTGTCTCTTCTCTTTTGCTTGTTTTATGTGAGTTACTGTATCTATTTTTATAACTGATGAGATCCTAATTTTGCTACCCCAGTATTCTCACACCTTTTTTATTTGCTTTTTACCAGAGATTTTTGTATCTCAATGTCTTGATATTTTACTTGCTTTCAATAAAAAAATGCTCTATGAAAAAGTCTACAATGTATATTTAACTATAATTTATTAAAGCAGCATTAAACCCAAATGCAAACATTTATTATATTTCAGCTTACCAATTCTTAGATGTAATAGCTGCATTTGTTTTATTTTGTAGGTTTTTGATCTTGTATTTTCATCTGGTGATCTAGCCAGGAAGTCTGTCATTTGAAGCTCTCCAGTAGGATGTATCAGTTTACATGGATGAGACAAACCATTTTACACTGACTGCCCTACTTACAGTGAGCTTTTATTTATTCATGCAAAATCTTTATCCCAAAAGGAAGAAAACAGTTTGCTGTAACTGATTATAAAGTGTAAACTGGAGTTTGGCTTAATTTTGCTAGTATCTTTCATTCTGCAAATACATTCAGAATATGATTGATGAACTTCTGGTATACAAGAGCCCAATCCCAGATTAACTAGGAACTACTCTTATTAACCATTTTACCACCAGCCACAGCAGTTGTACTGCAGCAGCTTGGCTCTCCTGGGTGAATCCCCATCAATGTACGTCGGGCGCTTTACGTGCTCTAGGGGGTGCGCGCGACGCCGGAGCTGATGCGCGTGGCTGGCGGCTGCAATGTCCGCCGGCCACCCGCGATCGCTCCTGAGAGAGACAGAACAGGGATCTGTCAATGTAAACAGACAGATCCCCGTTCTGTCAGGGGAAGAGAGATAGATCTGCTGTTCCTATTGATCAGGAACAGCGATCTCTCTGTACTCCCAGTCAGTACACTCCCCGTACAGTTAGACACACCTTCCCAGGGAACACTTAACCCCTTGATCGCCCCCTAGTGTTAACCCCATTCCCTGCCAGTGACATTTACACAGTAATCAGTGGCTATTTTTAGCTCTGATCGCTGTATAAATGTCAATGGTCCCAAAAAAGTGTTAAAATTGTCCAATCTGTGAAATGATCCACTTGATGACTGTGAATTGAGGTTTATCATATAGTAGGTGAGGTCGAAAAAAGTCCATCATTTCCAACCTATGTGTGTGATTATATGTCAGTATTACATAGTTATATATATTTATTTAAAGCTAAAGGCAAAACTTTTTTTATTTTTTTTTACTTTGAATAGAGTACATAGAAATGAAAACCCCTGCCAGGTTTCTATTGCTGTGAGTGGCTCCTTTAGGGAGATTCACCCTCTCTATAGGGGTTGATCTACTAAAAGCAAATAGACTGTGCACTTTGCAGTTGCTCCAGAGCGTAGTAAATGAGCAGAAGCTCTGCTGGCTTCCATCATCCAATCATTTGTAAGCAAAAATGTTGTTTGTTTTATTTTCCTTGCACATGATCGGGTATTCTTTGCAAAGTGAAGCTTTAACTCATTTACAAAACTCAGGAGAAACTCTATTCTGCAAAGTGCACAGTCTGGTTGCCTTTAGTAAATCAACCCCTGTTTGTCCTGCCTACTGTTATCACTGAAAGTGAGAGTGAAAGAAAAGACCAAATAAAGTTCTGGGTTGTCCCCAGAACAGGAGGAGATGGGAAATCTTCCAATGGTGGCGCTGTTCTAGGGATAATTACACTTTGGAGGGATTTCCTCCCATTTCCTGTTTTGGCTATGGGACAGGAAGTGAAGGGAAATCCCCCCCATTGGCCATAAATGGCAAAAAAAAAAAAAAAACAGACAGGGGTTATAATTTTTTTTAGTTAGATAAAATAAGGGATTATTCTATCCAAATTAAAGAAAAAAAAAAGTTCTTCCTTTGGTTTTAATTTAAATAATGATAATAACTAGTTCACCTAGAGGCTTTGTGACCGACCTATCTGGCCTGGAGCGTCATACTGTGACTATTTCTTTGTTCTGACCCACCCCTCGAAAGCATGGATCCTAAGGTCTGCCTAGGCTGGGACAAGGCTACAGGAATGTAGGTATAGACACTCCCTTAAAAAAAATACTATGTAAAGATTGGATTCCCTGTAATACTCAAAGTAAAAATGTGAACAGCTTTAAGGAGCTGTAAAGGGGTCAGTAAATCCTTATTTTAAGGGTTCATGCACACATTTACAGGAGTTTAGAGGCAGGGGCGTTTAGACACAGAAAAAAAAAAACAAAGGAGTTGATTTACTGATGGTAAATAGACTGTGCACTTTGCAAAGTGCAGTTGCATTCTGCGGTAGCAGTTGCTCCAGAGCTTGGTAAATGAAGAAAAGCTCTGCTGTATTCCATCATCCAATCATATGCAAGCAAAAAGGCTGTTTTTAAATTTTCCTTGCACGTGATTGGGTATTCTTTCCACAGTGAAGCTTTACCTCATTTATTAAGCTCTGGAGCAACTGCACTTACAAAGTGCACAGTCTATTTGCCTTTAGTAAATCAACACCAAAGTCGAGTTTGGGAGAGGAGCTTTTGAGCATGAAAAAAATACCCTCAAATGCGCCTAAACGCGCATTCACTCTAGTTAATAGTTAATAGAGTTAATGCGTTTTTATGCGCAGTCACACGTTAATACATTCTAATGACCAGAATAAATTACCATTCTGCCCAATAGAATGCAATAATGCCAGATGTGTGAACGAGCATAAATTCATGTGAACACGCATGCAAAAGGCTACTTTTTATTGCATTTTTTTCTGCTGCTAAAGTCCTGTAGGAGAGAAGGCATCAGAGAGATTACAATGTGTATGTGGCCTAAATGTGGTTCTTGTAGTGATCTTTACTGGCCGGAGACAGAAGCACAGCTCTACTGTCATCTCTCATATATATATATATATGTTATTAAATCTGCCATGTAGGAAAAAGATATTACTCTTGGACATCAAAAGCTTAAAGTGGTTGTAAACCCCATTCATGAAAGTTGAACTAAGCACATATATCTGTAGTGTTTACCTGTCCCTCTCCAAAGACAGTGGCGACTGGTGTTTTTTTATTTTGGGGGGGCGGCAAACAATCACCCCCCCCGGTCGGTCAGTCGGTGGCAACACCCCCCCCCCCGGGTAGGATGGCCGGACATCAAAGTCCTGCACTTACCCCATCTAGGAAGTGGGCAGGCGGATAGCGTGTCCGGTGAGCGGCAGCTTTCTTTCTTCCTCCACCTGTGCATTATGGCGGCTTCCACCGTGCATCTCCCTCCTCCTCCTCAGCGTCCAATAGGATCGCCTGTCCTTTCAGCCAATCTTGAAACGGGTATCAGACAGGTTGGTATAGAGGCAATTCAGTGTTAGAATAGTGAACATTCATTCGCTATTCTAACACACCTGGGTGGGCTCCAAGCGCAATGCTCTGCGACTGGAGTCCACCCTAATTTGAAGCCTATCAGAGCCTCTGGCTCTAATCAGGCGCTTAAACCCCCCCCGCGGCCCCGCCGATATAATTCATGCGCCCGGCGTCCTGTGAGGGGTCAGACACATGAATAGGGGGTGGCCCTTAATGGAGCTCTAAGTGTCATTTCTCTCTGGTGCTCTGTTCCTCTGTTATCAGCATGCGTCATTTTTAAGAAGCTCTTTGACACATGAGATAACATGAGCTAAAAATTTGTGTCGGGAAGGGTGCTTAGAGGGAGATAAGCACTGAGCTTGTCTATTCAGAATACAGCTCTGTATGTTCCTTCGTTCCTCTGTCCTCTGTCCTCTTCGTTCCTCTTTCCTCCAATCAGCTCTCACACAGTGTAAGTACAGTCTCCCCACCCACCCCTATGTACTGCTGAAAGATGAAGATTTTTAACACAATCTGCACTTTTCAAAGGGTGTAGAAAGGGGAAGTAAAACATATGTAGGAGGATTTGTTTCATCTCTGTGTATCATCTGAGGCCATTCACTTTGCTGGGTATTGGAGAGGGTTTACATCCACTTTAAAAAAGGACAATACTAGGGACAGGTCATGTCCTGATTAAATTGATCAAGACTGAGCTCTGTAAATGTAAATAAGGTCCCGTATACACCTAGCATAGTGGGAACCCGCAGTCTTGTGTGCTTTTTTGTTTTTTTTGGTGCATTGTTTCGTAACAGACATAGGGCAGCTCTTTCATTTGAATGGACTGCCTGATGCGCAACAAAGAAGCTCCTGCACCTTTTCGGGCATAGGGCTTTGCAAGTTTTTTTACCACAAATTTTGGAGCGTTTGTCGTGTGTTTTGGCATCTGCTAGCCGCGTTTGGGGTACCATTACCAAATAATGGCATCACAAGTGTGAAGTGCATTTTGCATACATGCATAGCTTATGTATATATAATATATAAAAGGTGCACAAACAGTAGTCAAGATGAAAATCACTATATAAGGTTAAAGGCCAGGACTAAAACTGCCTATCTAAGGTTAGCTTTTTGCTCAAAGTTGGTAGAAAATGTTTCCATTAGAACTCTCTATCCTGCCATCATTGCGGGAGATTTACTAAAAGTGGAGCACACCAAATCTGGTGCAGCTGTGCATAGTAACCAATCCGCTACAGCAGATTCTTTGTGCTCCAGTTTTAGTAAATCTCCCCCATTGAGTCAACTAGCTTTGTTGGAAATCCCTTGAAATTTTGTCCAAACCTTCTATTTGGATGGAATCCCAGATGTATTCAAGAGGAACTTCACCCGCGATTTAAAAAATTAAAAGTCAGCAGCTACATATACCAGTGGCGGCTGGCGGTTTTTTGTTTGGGGGGACGGCAAAAATCCACCCCCATCTCCCACGTCACCTCAAACCCCTCTACCCATCCTCGCTGTCTGCCGGTCCACCGGCACTTACCCCATCTAGGCGGCAGGCGGGAATCAGGCAGTGGCAGGTACATCGGGCAGCACAGAGGTTGACATCGACGGGCACATTGGGCACTGGCTGGGATCAGGGCATCGGCGGACATCAGGCTGCGGTGGACATCAGACAGCGGCGGGTACATCGGGCAGCGACGGGGTCGGGTAGTGGCAGGGGTCAAGCAGCAGAAGGTACATCGGGCAGCAGCGGAGGTCGATCATCGGCGGGCACATCAGGCAGTGCCGGGGATCAGGGCATCGCCGGACATCAGGCTGCGGCGGGCAAATGGCAGCGGCTCCTGTGTCCTCTCCTCCTCTCTTTTGCCGTGCGTCTCTTGCCCTCCTCCTAGGCTTCCAATATGATCGCCTGTCCTTTCAGCCAATCAGGTGACGGGTATCAGACTCGCTTCCCAATTGGCCGGGAGGAGGATCAGTGTTGCAACAGCGAATTAATATTCCCTGTTGCAACTGGGTGGGCTCCAGACGCAATGCTCTGCGCCCCGAGCCCACCCTATTTTGAAGCCTATTAACCGCTTGCCGACCACCGCACGAACATTTACATCGGCAGAATGGCATGGAGGCAAATGGGTGTACAGGTACAGCCCTTTAAATTTGCCTGCCGCCTGCCGTGAGCTCCGTGAGTGTGATCGCAGGTCCCGCGGACTCGATGTCTGTGGGGGTACCTGCGATCGTCTCACGGAGAGGAAGAAAAGCTGATGTAAACAAGCATTCCCCCATTCTGCCTAGTGACAGGGTACTGATCACAAATACCTGTCATCGGGAGCAGTGATCAGTGTCCTGTCACACGTAGCCCATCCTCCCCACAGTTAGAATCACTCCCTAGGACACACTTAACCCCTACAGCACCCCCTCCTGGTTAACTCCTTCACTGCCAGTCACATTTACACAATAATCAATGCATTTTTAATCGCAGTGATCGCTGTATAAATGTGAATGGTCCCAAAATAGCGCCAAAAGTGTCCGATCTGTCCGCCATAATGTTGCAGTCACAAAAAAAATCGCAGATCGCCGCCATTACTAGTAAAAAAAAAAAATATTAATAAAAATGCCATAAATCTATCCCCTATTTTGTAGACGCTATAACTTTTGGCAAACCAATCAATAAACGCTTATTGCGATTTTTTTTACCAAAAATATGTAGAAGAATACATATCGGCCTAAACTGAGGAAAAAAAATGTTCTTTTATATATTTTTTGGGGATATTTATTATAGCAAAAATTCTTCTCTGTGTGTCCCCTGTGCAGCCATCTTGGATTTGGGAGCCGGCCATGACCTCCTGATGAATCACCTCCGACTCCCCGCGGTGCACAAGATCACACAGCACAGTGAGATTGGTCTTGTAGCCTCCTGGGATGTGTGGCATGACCCAGGAGACTGCAGATGGGGGGGGGGGGGGGGGGGGAGAAGACATCACCCTTGCCCCCTTGCCTATTTCTTACCCTTCTAGGTGTTTCTTTGGAGAAGATTTATATATAGGACACTAAACGATATCCTTATTCTTCAAAAAAGATTCTATACACAACCACTACTGAATGGCTCTGTATTCTTTTTTAATATAACTTGTTTTTTCCTGTGTTTTTCTGCCTCCTTGTAACCTCCTCCATGAGCTCACAAACCTCTCCTTTTCCCTCTCACTTCTGTTTGTTTGGAACGAGCCGTGCACAATAGTGATCATGTGCGCTGTTCTATGCACACCACAAATCCAATAGTCCCCCAGTCCACCTCGGGAGGGAGATGAGAGGATGGCTACAATCCTACAAACAATCGGACCATGGAGAGGGAATGTAGCCACCAATGTAGCAGAAGAAAAGGAATTTGGAGATTTGGAGGAGACTGAGAGCAATAGAAGATACATGTCTGACTTAACACCTTCCTGCCGACTATACACATATATGCGGCCTCACGGAAGTGGGTCTTTATCCGATGGGCAGCATATATGTGTAGGTCTCTTTGTGCTGGGAACACATCCCATAGCACTTTCCCAGCACAGAGACTGCACTCTCATCGAGAGCCCAAGGTCCCGTTCCAACGATTGGGGCCCAGGGACTCCCGGTTCCTCTGATTGGCTATCAGGACCACTGATAAGGCAGTACAGCCAGCCCTCCTGTACTGGGCCCGGGCCCCATCAGTTTAAAGGGGGGGCCCCAAGCACCTGCTGAGCAGGAGGGCTGGCTGTACTGTTATTGCAGACACCAATCCTCTTCTGCCTCTCCCTACTGCGCTGCCGGCTTCTCTTCTTCTTTCCCTCTCTGGCTGCACTGCAGGGGGATTGGTTCTAGCATATGTGTTACTTCCATCTGTCCAGGCCCCCCTGTGTGCCCCCCCCCGTAGCGCTTCTGGCTCCCCTCCACCCCTCTCCTGCCGGCAGGCTGCTGCATGGATGGATGTTTCAGAATGGAGAGCAGGGGAGGGGGGACTGTAAATATGTCATTTTATGGCCTCTTCCTTTTCTGAATGAACACAGTGAGTGATCGATACCAGCCACTCCTGTGTCCATTCATCACTGAAGCATAGTAAATTGTATTGCCTTAGAGCGCTTCCTGTTCATTCATCTGTGCAGCTGAGGTTGCATAGAAAGGGACTGATGTCCTCAGTCACTTTCTGCTGCTGTGGGGGGGGGGGCTATCAGGTAGACTGGGGCCCAGTGATTTCTAACAGCACCCCTGTTGGCTATCATAGTGATCAGTCACTGTAAGCCCGCCCCTGTGTTTACTGGCTCTGCTGAATGAAGAGAAAGATACATTGTATACATACAGGATACATTATATAATACATTGTATACATACAGGATACATTATATAATACATTGTATACATACAGGATACATTATATAATACATTGTATACATACAGGATACATTATATAATACATTGTATACATACAGGATACATTATATAATACATTGTATAAATACAGGATACATTATGTAAATTAATGTATCTTTCTCTTCTTGCAGGAGAGGAAGCTATAAATAAACAAAAGTGTGTAAAAAAAAAATTATATTAAAAAATAAAGAATAAAAATAAAGAAAAAAAATAGATTTAGGTTCGTTAGGGTTAGTGTTAGGGTCAAGGTAAGGGTCAAAGGTCAAGGTTGGGGTCAAAGGTCACGGCTTTTTGGGTAGAGTTTAAAAAACATCCATTTAAAAAAAAATGTATTAATGTTGTTTCTGGGCACTACTACGGGTACAACCAACTAACATACACATGTGGCATTGCTGCGATCATCAGGAGCAGCAGAATTTATTTTGGGTTGTTCTTTGGTAGTAACATATGATAAAAGCAAGGTATACACAGCTAAACTGAAAGGATAACTCTATTTTTGTGGGGAAAAAAATTAGCAAAAAAAATAATAATAATACAACGTATACAATTGCGACTCAAGTCATATTGTAATTGAATGCTTTTAAAAATGATCTTTCTTTTTCAATTTGCAGCTCTGTAAATTTTCTGTAAAATGCAATATGGCTGCCTGAAGGAGTTCTGTGCATAGATTGTGTACATATCTTCCCCCCCCAGAAATGTCCCTCCATTCCCTGCTTGTGTGATTGGCTCACTGATTTTCCCAGAAGTCTGCCCTAAGATACAAGTCAGATTTTTGGCATCCCCTACAACAAAAATTTCATTTTTGGTGAGATACTCCCAAAGGGAAATCACATCTAAAGGGAGGCAGACCCTGTCACTTTTCTCATTAGATCCCTGCAGTTGCAGCAGCTGATTGATAATTAAAAACACGCTCCCTTACAGATTCACTCTTCATGTGGACACAGAGGAACAAACCACTATTTCTTTAGAATAACAAAAGGTAGGAATCTGAAACAAAGTGTGTTAAAATCCTTGTAATGTACATAGATCACCCAGAGCAGAATGTTAATTTTTTTCTCAACAAAAGTGGAGTTACTCTTTAACCACTTCAGCTCCGGATCATTTGACTGGCCAAAGACCAGAGCACTTTTTGCGATTCGGCACTGCGTCGCTTTATCTGACAATTGCGCGGTCGTGCAACGTGGCTCCCAAACAAAATTGACGTCCTTTTTTCCCCACAGATAGAGCTTTCTTTTGGTGGTATTTGATCACCTCTGTGGTTTTTATTTTTTGCGATATAAACAAAAAAATAGTGACAATTTTGAAAAAAAAGCTATATTTTTTACTTTTTGCTATAATAAATATCCCCCAAAAATATATAAAAAAAATAATTTCTTCCTCAGTTTAGGCTGATACATATTCTTCTACATATCTTTGGTAAAAAAAAAAATTACAATAAGCGTATATTGATTGGTTTGCGCAAAAGTTATAGCATCTACAAAATAGGGGGTAGTTTTATGGCATTTTTATTAATATTTTTTTTTTTTACTAGTAATGGTGGCGATCTGCGTTTTTTATCGTGACTGCGACATTATGGCGGACACATCGGACACTTTTGGCGCTATTTTGGGACCATTCACCATTATACAGCGATCAGTGCGATTAAAAATGCATTGATTACTGTGTAAATGTGACTGGCAGTGAAGAGGTTAACCACTAGGGGGCGCTGTAGGGGTTAAGTGTGTCCTAGGTAGTGATTCTAACTGTGGGGGGGAGGGGCTACGTGTGACACGACACTGATCACCGCTCCCGATTACAGGAAGCTGTGATCAGTGTCAGTGTCATTAGGCAGAACGGGGAAATGCTTGTTTACATCAGCATTTCCCCGTTTTACCTCTCCGTGAGAGGATCCCTGTGGACATCGAGTCCGCGGGACCCGCGATCACACTAATGGAGATCGCGACGGGAGCGCGCCTGCAAGCCGCTTCTTAAAGTGCAACGTATAGGTACCTTAATATGCCTGTACATGCCCTTCTGCCAACGTATATCCGTGTGAGCCGGTCGGTAAGCGGTTAAAAAAAAAAAATTGTTTTTACTATTTTTGGCCAGTTTTCCTATGAGAATAATAATAAAAAAAAGAAAATCAGGAGATTTAGCACCAAAAGAAAGCCCAATATGTCTTGGAAAAAACCAAGGTATAATTCACCTGGATACACAAAGTATTGGCGATGATATGTACGGTTTTACCAACACATGTCAAATTTGCAAAATTGTGCTTGGGCACAATTTTGCAACCTGACATAAGCAGCCAGGGGACAGTAAAATCAGGGAATTGAGTTGCAGTTTTACTGCCCCGGATCATCTAAACAAAGACATGCGGGCGCTCAGGCCTATAGACATGCCACAGAAAAAAACGAAACCCCGTGTCATGTTATGTATGCAGCATATTAAAGTGAATGGAACCACAAACACAGGCAACTGAAGGGTGACAATGGCTGCAACACGAGGACTGACTCTGTAGAGGAAGTTTTTTTTTTTTTTTTTTTCTTTGGCAGAGGTGATGAGACCTCATAATAATCAATGTACATAGCAGAAAAAAATAAATAAAAAAAAAAAGATTAAAAAAAAATGAAAATTTTGTCAAATATCTACTGGGGATTAGACATTATTTGTGTTTTCCGGCACTGTCTACGCATTGCGGATCTCTTTGCATTCTATATGAAGTAGCTATGACTAAGCACTCCTTGTAGTGCGAAACGCGTAAGCTTTGTTCCACTTTGTTGTGACCTGTATTTTGGATGACACCTCATTGAATAAAGGCAAATAATTTTGGAGTGCGGCTGTCCAGAATTTCTTTGATGTCCATATAACGGTGAATACACAGCCCCAAATGAAGTGTACAACCAGCCATACACTGCACAATCTGATTTTACAATCTTCTTTACATTTACTAAAAGTATGTAATATGAGGACACACCTGAACAATCCATTTAAATAGTATCCAATCAGGCAGTATCTTGCACTACATAGTTGATGGTAGATCTAAAGGAGATTGTACAATCAGATTGTATGGTTAAAGCTGGACATACAGTACACAATCTGATTGTGTAATCTCTGTACCATATCCTTCAGAATGAGCAACATTATGTAATATGGTGGCACACCTAAACAAAGAATGAATTTGTATGGAACCAGGTAAGTCTTTGTGCTACATAGTTGACGTAAAGGAGATTGTACAATCAGATTGTCTAATGTATGGTCACCAAAGCGGTGGAGCAATCTGTAGATGTGTGTACACAGTATGGATTAGTCCTCTTTAAATTCTTTAATTATTCTTTTTAAATATTTATATATATTTTTATACTATTATAATATACTATATAATGTACCATATAAATATATATATATGTATATATTATATATATACACATATGAAAAAAATGAGTAGAAATATATATATTATTATATATAAATATATATATATATATATATATATATATATATATATATATATATATATATATATATATATAAAATTGTATTATTATATTTATTATATAACATCATATTTAATATATCAAATTATATATAATTATATTTTATAATTATTATTTTGAATTATTTTTAAATATATGCATATTTAATATATATTTAATATTTATTATTATATATTTTATTATTATAAAATAATATATAAGACTAATAATATAAAAAATATATATAATATTAATAATACATGATATAAATATAATAAATATATAATAATAATATTTATATAATATAAATCTTATTATAAATCGTTATTTATATAAAATAAATCTTTTAAATATTCTGTTTAAATATTTGTAATGTCATGTTTATAAATATAAAATATTATATATAAACAAATATAACCGCAGTATTTATTAAATATATAATAATACATATATATAAAATAATATCTAAAAATAATAATATATGATAAGAATATTGTAAATATATATTTAATATATTAATTTATTTACATGTGATATTCTCCTTAAATATTTATAAATCCTGAACTCTTCTCTGTAGGTCCTCCCTCTCCCCTCTGACAACACTCAGCTCCATCATCTCACCATACACCCCCCCTCCCCCCATCCCTGGCCGGGCGTGGGCTGTCCCCGGAATGAGAGGGCGTGTCTTACGAGTCCATATATAGAGGAGGGGGGAGGGGGAATCGGCTCCGCCTCCTTCTTCTTCCCAGGGCCCGGCGGCTCATTAGCATGCCGGGGGGCGGGGCCGGCTCTCTCCAACGAAAGGGAAAAAGTGATCCGGGGACGGAAGAATGGCGGGTGACGTAGGGGGTGCCGCCATTGACGCAACCGAGCGTCTGGGCCAAAAATAGCAGCGCCGCCCCCTCCTCCCTCTCCCTGACAGTGCCAGTCACCCGAGGAGGGGTGGGGCCGGACCCGGGGAGAGCACCCCTTGTGTGCCGGAGGTGTGCCCCCCTCCCCGGGGTGGGAGATCTCCATAGAGGAGCGGTGCTGATGATGTGCATAGAGGAGATCTATGGAGGAGATTTATAGAGAAATTCTATAGAGAAGATCCATAGAGATCTATGGAGAAGATCTATAGGGGAAATTTATGGAGATCTATGGAGTAATTCTATAGAGACGATCTATGAAGGAGATCTATAGAGGAGATACAGTGGGGGCGGAAAGTATTCAGACCCCCTTCAATTTTTCACTTTGTTATATTGCAGCCATTTGCTAAAATCATTGAAGTTCATTTTTGTCCTCATTAATGTACACACAGCTCCCCATATTGACAGAAAAACACAGAATTGTTGACATTTTTGCAGATTTATTAAAAAAGAAAAACTGAAATATCACATGGTCCTAAGTATTCAGACCCTTTGCTGTGACACTCATATATTTAAAGCGGGAGTCCCGCGAAAAAATATTTTTTATGGTGTCAGCAGCTGCAAATACTGCAGCTGCTGACTTTTAAAATAAGGACACTCACCTGTCCCGGGGTCCAGCGATGTCGGCACCCAAGACCAAACCGTCCCTCGATCCTCGGGTTCTGCCGCCGCCATTCTCGATGAGGGAATCAGGAAGTGAAGCGTTGCGGCTTCACTTCCCGATTCCCTACTGCGCATGCGCGAGTCGCGCTGCGCTTTCTCAATGGTCTCCGCTATCTCCTGGGACCCGTGTCTTTCCCAGGAGACAGCGGGAGGGGCGTGACTCCCATGGGAGTCTATTCCCGGAAGTGGGTGCAGATACCTGTCTTAGACAGGTATCTGCACCCCCCTCCCCCCTGAAAGGTGCCAAATGTGATACCGGAGGGGGGGAAGAATCCAATGAGCGGAAGTTCCACTTTTGGGTGGAACTCCGCTTTAACCCAGGTGCTGTCCATTTCTTCTGATCATCCTTGAGATGGTTCTACACCTTCATTTGAGTCCAGCTGTGTTTGATTATACTGATTGGACTTGATTAGGAAAGCCACACACCTGTCTATATAAGACCTTGCAGCTCACAGTGCATGTCAGAGCAAATGAGAATCATGAGGTCAAAAGGAATTGCCTGAAGAGCTCAGAGACAGAATTGTGGCAAGGCACAGATCTGGCCAAGAGTACAAAAAAATTTCTGCTGCACTTAAGGTTCCTAAGAGCACAGTGGCCTCCATAATCCTTAAATGGAAGACGTTTGGGACGACCAGAACCCTTCCTAGAGCTGGCTGTCCGGCCAAACTGAGCTATCGGGGGAGAAGAGCCTTGGTGAGAGAGGTAAAGAAGAACCCAAAGATCACTGTGGCTGAGCTCCAGAGATGCAGTTGGGAGATGGGAGAAAGTTGTAGAAAGTCAACCATCACTGCAGCTCTCCACCAGTCGGGGCTTTATGGCAGAGTGGCCCAACGGAAGCCTCTCCTCAGTGCAAGACACATGAAAGCCCGCATGGAGTTTGCTAAAAAAACACCTGAAGGACTCCAAGATGATGAGAAATAAGATTCTCTGGTCTGATGAGACCAAAATAGAACTTTTTGGCCTTAATTCTAAGCGGTATGTGTGGAGAAATCCAGGCACTGCTCATCACCTGTTCAATACAGTCCCAACCGTGAAGCATGGTGGTGGCAGCATCATGCTGTGGGGGTGTTTTTCAGCTGTAGGGACAGGACGACTGTTTGCAATCAAGGGAAAGATGAATGTGGCCAAGTACAGGGATATTCTGGACAAAAACCTTCTCCAGAGTGCTCTGGACCTCAGACTGGGCCAAAGGTTTACCTTCCAACAAGACAATGACCCTAAGCACACAGCTAAAATAATGAAGGAGTGGCTTCACAACAACTCCATTACTGTTCTTGAATGGCCCAGCCAGAGCCCTGACTTAAACCCAATTGAGCATCTCTGGGGAGACCTAAAAATGGCCGTCCACCAACATTTACCATCCAACCTGACAGAACTGGAGAGGATCTGCAAGGAGGAATGGCAGAGGATCCCCAAATCCAGGTGTGAAAAACTTGTTGCATCTTTCCCAAAAAGACTCATGGCTGTATTAGATCAAAAGGGTGCTTCTACTAAATGCTAAGCAAAGGGTCTGAATACTTAGGACCATGTGATATTTCAGTTTTTCTTTTTTAATAAATCTGCAAAAATGTCAACAATTCTGTGTTTTTATGTCAATATGGGGTGCTGTGTGTACATTAACCACTTCAGCCCCGGAAGGATTTACCCCCTTCCTGACCAGAGCACTTTTTACAATTTGGCACTGCGTCGCTTTAACTGCTAATTGCGCGGTCATGCAATGCTGTACCCAAACGAAATTTGCATCCTTTTCTTCCCACAAATAGAGCTTTCTTTTGATGGTATTTGATCACCTCTGCCGTTTTTATTTTTTGCACTATACACGGAAAAAGACCGAAAATTTTGAAAAAAAATGATATTTTCTACTTTTTGTTATAAAAAAAATCCAATAAACTCAATTTTAGTCATACATTTAGGCCAAAATGTATTCGGCCACATGTCTTTGGTAAAAAAAATGTCAATAAGTGTATATTTATTGGTTTGCGCAAAAGTTATAGCGCCTACAAACTAGGGTACATTTTCTGGAATTTACACAGCCTTTAATTTATGACTGCCTATGTCATTTCTTGAGGTGCTAAAATGGCAGGGCAGTACAAAACCCCCACAAATGACCCCATTTTGGAAAGTAGACACCCCAAGGAAATTGCTGAGAGGCATGTTGAGCCCATTGAATATTCATTTTTTTTGTCCCAAGTGATTGAATAATGACAAAAAAAAAAAAAATTACAAAAAGTTTTCACTAAATGATATATTGCTCACACAGGCCATGGGCATATGTGGAATTACACCCCAAAATATATTCAGTTGCTTCTCCTGAGTACGAGGATACCACATGTGTGGGACTTTTTGGGAGCCTAGCCGCGTACGGGGCCCCGAAAACCAATCACTGCCTTCAGGATTTCTAAGGGCGTAAATTTTTGATTTTACTCCTCACTACCTATCACAGTTTTGAAGGCCATAAAATGCCCAGATGGCATAAAACCCCCCCAAATGACCCCATTTTGGAAAGTAGACACCCCAAGCTATTTGCTAAGAGGCATGGTGAGTATTTTGCAGCTCTCATTTGTTTTTGAAAATGAAGAAAGACAAGAAAAAAATTTTTTTTTTTCTTTTTTCAATTTTCAAAACTTTGTGACAAAAAGTGAAGTCTGCAAAATACTCACTATACCTCTCAGCAAATAGCTTGGGGTGTCTACTTTCCAAAATGGGGTCATTTTTTTGCCACCTGGGCATTCCATGGCCTCCAAAACTGTGATAGGCAGTGAAGAGTGAAATAAAAAATTTACACCCTTAGAAAGCCTGAAGGTGGTGCTTGGTTTTCGGGGTCCCGTGCGCGGCTAGGCTCCCAAAAAGTCCCACACATGTGGTATCCCCGTACTCAGGAGAAGCAACAGAATGTATTTTGGGGTGTAATTTCACATATTCCCATGGCATGTTTGAGCAATATATCATTTAGTGACAACTTTGTACAAAAAAAAAAAAAAAAAATTTGTCTCTTTCCCGCAACTTGTGTCACAATATAAAACATTCCATGGACTCGACATGCCTCTCAGCAAATAGCTTGGGGTGTCTATTTTCCAAAATGGGGTCATTTGGGGGGGTTTGAACTGTCCTGGCATTTTATGCACAACATTTAGAAGCTTATGTCACACATCACCCACTCTTCTAACCACTTGAAGTCAAAGCCCTTTCTGACACTTTTTGATTACATGAAAAAATTATTTTTTTTTGCAAGAAAATGACTTTGAATCCCCACACATTATATATTTTTTTTTAAAGCAAATGCCCTACAGATTAAAATGGTGGGTGTTTCATTTTTTTTTTTCACACAGTATTTGCGCAGCGATTTTTCAAACGCATTTTTTGGGGAAAAAACACACTTTTTAAAATTTTAATGCACTAAAACACACTATATTGCCCAAATGTTTGATGAAATAAAAAAGATGATCCTAGGCCGAGTACATGGATACCAAACATGACATGCTTTAAAATTGCGCACAAACGTGCAGTGGCAACAAAATTAATACATTTTTAAAAGCCTTTAAAAGCCTTTACAGGTTACCACTTTAGATTTACAGAGGAGGTCTACTGCTAAAATTACTGCCCTCAATCTGACCTTCGCGGTGATACCTCACATGCATGGTGCAATTGCTGTTTACATTTGACGCCAGACCGACGCTTGCGTTCGCCTTAGCGCGAGAGCAGGGGGGACAGGGGTGCTTTTTTTTTTTTATTTTTTTTTTTTTTTGCTTTTTTATCTTATTTTTAAACTGTCCCTTTCATTTTTTTTTAAATCATTTTTATTGTTATCTCAGGGAATGTAAATATCCCCTATGATAGCAATATGTAGTGACAGGTACTCTTTTTTGAAAAAATTGGGGTCTATTAGACCCTAGATTTCTCCTGTGCCCTCAAAGCATCTGACCACAACAAGATCGGTGTGATAAAATGCTTCCCCAATTTCCCAATGGCGCTGTTTACATCTGGCGAAATCTAAGTCATAAAATGCTCGTAGCTTCCGGTTTCTTAGGCCATAGAGATGTTTGGAGCCACTCTGGTCTCTGATCAGCTCTATGGTCAGCTGGCTGAATCACCGGCTGCATTCTCAGGTTCCCTGTTGAGACAGGAGAGCCAGAGAAAAACACGGAAGACGGTGGGGGGGGGGCATTCCCTCCCACTGCTTGTAAAAGCAGTCTAGGGGCTAATTAGCCGCTAGGATTGCTTTTACATGAAAGCCGACCACTGGCTGAAAATAATGATACCAAGATGATACCTAAACCTGCAGGCATCATTCTGGTATAACCACTCAAAGTCGTGAATGGCGTACCTGAAGACAAAGAAATGGTTAACAATAAAGCACAGTAAACGGTAAAGTATAAAAAATTGCATACCTGAAAAGCAAACATGATAAAACATAATAACAATAAAACATTGCAGAATAGAATACAGTAAAAAAGAGCAGAACAATAGAGAGAATAGAGAGAGAACAATAAAACGACAACTATTATTTTTTATTTTATATTTTTGTTTGTGTTTTTTTTTTTTTTTACACTTTTTTTTGTAACTGTAACTTTTATAACTGTAACCGGTTCCAGGTTCGGGTCTCTCAAAATGCGATGGCATCTTGGGAGACCCTGTGAAAGTGTGCCTAGTCTGTGCAATGCTGTACCCTACGCTAATACTCAACTAGTGAATGGTAGCGTTCAAAACATTCACCAATGCAAAGACCAGGATTGTCAGGACAGGAGGGACAATAATAGCGGGTGTCACGCCTATACCCGCGCTTGCTGCAGATACAACATTTTTTTGGGTGGGGGTTCATTGGGTAGGGGTACTCGAGAGGACATAAAGAAAATGCCTCTCATGCAGCCGACTGCATTTGGTTGGGGATGTGAATGGGGGAAGTACGGGCGCTGCAGAAGTGGTGGGTTCCCAATTAGGATTGGCGAATGCAGCAGGAAGCGCATTATGGGCACGACGGGCCTGTGTTTGTCTTTTTGGTGGCAGCGGGACACTACTTGTGCTTGCCACCTCACCAGCTTGAACTGCACTTATGGGACGCGCCACGTCACCAAGTGTTACTGCAGTGCTGGTTTGACTACGACCGGGGTGTACTAGGCCGCTGGTGCTTGCCAGTTGACCAAAACACTACCAAAAAAACTTTTAGCGATCGCAGGGATCAGGCCTGACTCTGCAAACGCTGCAGTTATGTGTTTAGTGTTTTGTAAGTGACAGTGATCGATCGATACTGCACTTGGGTGGGCTGGGCCGGGCGGAGGGGCAAAACGCAGGTGCTAGCAGGTATCTGGGCTGATCCCGCTAACACTGCGTTTTTGGGAGCCCTAAACTGCTGGGGACACTAGTATAGATCTGATCGGATCAGATATTGATCCGTACAGATACTATACCACTAAGGGAGGCGTATGCTGCGTGCGTGGATGTTAGCTGCACTGGCGCTAATCTGACGCTGCCTGGGGCGACACATTTCACCGCCGGGCGATCAGGGGGCTAAACCTTTATTCGGTAATAAACGGCGGGTGCCCCGACACTATAAAAAATAAACGGACTAACCAGCGTCACCCGTAACGGTTATACGGTGATCAGTGGTGAAAGGGTTAACTAGGGGCAATCAAGGGGTTAAAACATTTATTAGGTAGTATATGGGGGTCCCTGTCGCTATAAAACGCTGACGACGAACCTATATATTTACCTCCCTAACTAGCGTCACCAGTGACACTAATACAGCGATCAGAAAAATGATCGCTTAGCGACACTGGTGACGGGGGGTGATCAAGGGGTTAAAACTTTATTGGGGGGGTTAGGGGGGTATCCTAGACCTAAAGGGGGCTACCACTAACTGCCCTACCACTTCTAACTGTCACAAACTGACACCATGCAGTAATCAGAAAAAAAAAACTGCTTGGTGTCAGTGTGACGGGGGGGGGGGTGATTAGGGGGTGATCGGGGGGGGGGGGGGATCGGGGGTGTAATGTGTGCCTGGCATGTTCTACTGTGAGGTGTAGTGTTGTGCAACTCACTCAGATGTCTTCTCTCCTCGGCGCTGGAACGGAAACTGCCGAGCCGAGGAGAGATGACATCACGTCCCCTGCCTCTGTGTACTACACAGAGGCAGGGGACGATTCTCATTGGCTGGGAGTGATCGCGAGGGGGGGGGGCCACGAATGGATGGCCTCCCCCTCATCTCTGATCGCTGCCAGACCAAAGCCGACCGCCTCGTTCACCGGGGGGGGGGTCCGCTCGGATCCCCCGCCCGTGGGAAGGCAATCACGTACCAGGTACGTGATTTTGCCTGCCCGTGCCATTCTGCAGACGTATATCTGCGTGAGGTGGTCGGCAAGTGGTTAATGAGGAAAAAAATGAAATTAAGTGATTTTAGCAAATGGCTGCAATATAACAAAGAGTGAAAAATTTAAGGGGGTCTGAATACTTTCCGTCCCCACTGTATATGGAGGAGATTTATAGAGACGATCTATGGAGGAGATCTATAGAGACGATCTATTGAGATTTATGGGGGAGATCTATGGAGGAGAGGAGATCTATCGAGGAGATTTATGCAGGAGATCTATAGGGGAAATCTATGGAGGAGATCTATAGCAGAGATCTATGGAGGAGATATATAAAGGCGATCTATGGAGGAGATATATAGAGACGATCTATACAGGAGATCTATGGAGGAGATTTATAGAGACGATCTATGGAGGAGATCTATAGGGGAGATATATAGAGGAAATCTATAGAGACAATCTATGGAGGAGATCTATAGAGATGATCAATGGAGGAGAGCTATAGAGGAGATCTATAGGGGAAATCTATAGAGACGATCTATAGAGACAATCTATGGACGAGAGGAGATCTATAGAGAAGAGGAGATCTATGAAGGAAATCCATATAGGAGATCTATGGAGGAGATCTATAGAGATCTATGGATGAGATCTATAGAGACGATCTATGGAGGAGATCTATAGAGATGATCTATGGAGGAGATCTATAAGGGAAATCTATGGAGGAGATCTATAGGGGGAATCTATGTAGGAGATCTATAGCAGAGATCTATGGAGGATATCTATAGATATCTATGAAAGAGATCTATAGGGAGATCTATGGAGGAGATCTATAGAGACGATCTATGGAGGAGATCTGTAGAGGAGATCTATAGAGATAATCTATTGAGGAGATTTATGGAGGAGATCTATAGGGGAAATCTATGGAGGAGATCTATAGAGGAGATATATAGAGGAGATCTATGGAGAAGATCTATGGAGGAGATATATAGAGAAGATCTGTGGAGGATATCTATAGAGATCTATGGAGGAGATCTATAGAGAAGATCTATAGAGGTGATCTATAGAGGAGACCCATGGAGGAGATCTATAGAGATGATCTATGGTGGAGATATATAGACGAGATCTATGGAGGAGATTTATAGAGAAGATCTATGGAGGAGATCTATAGAGACGCTTTATGGAGGAGATCTATAGAGAAGATATATGGAGGAGATCTATAGAGAAGATCTATGGAGGAGATCTATAGAGGAGATCTATGGAGGAGATATATAGAGGAGATCTATAGAGACGATCTATGGAGGAGATCTATGGAGAATATCTATAGAGGAGATCTATAGAGACGATCTATGGAGGAGATATATGGAGGAGATCTATCGAGGAGATTTATGGAGGAGAGCTATAGAGGAGATCTATAGGGGAAATCTATGGAGGAGAGCTATAGGGGAAATCTATAGAGGAGATCTATAGAGGAAATCTATAGAGACAATCTATGGAGGAGATATATAGAGGAGATCTATAGAGATCTATGGAGAAGATCTATGGAGGAGATCTATAGAAACGATCTATGGAGGAGATATATAGAGGAAATCTATGGAGGAGATCTATAGAGATCTATGGAGACGATCTATGGAGGAGATATATGGAGGAGATCTATAGGGGAGATCTATGGAGGAGGACATGCTGGGATCAAACCTTTTATAAAGTGTATCTGAGCACAACTTTCTTTTACTTGTTTCCTCTATTTCTTTGGGTTGTCCCACCATCTCTTCCTTTTCTCAGTGACAACTATACTGAGCGATGTGGTCACCTTATAACAGGGAGAGTGTCAGGACCACAGAACACCTCCCTCTCCCTGCTCCATAAAAGGGGAGGTGCATTGTAGTCCATAGAAAGAGCAGAGAACACAATAACACTCCAGGGGAAGACTTCTCATTGGTGCAACAGATTTCTTTTTTTTATGCACTTATAGAGATCTAATAAAACACCTTCAATGGGATCGTTTAATTAGAACTTGGGTATTAAACCCAAAAAATGCAATATATTGCAGCTTACCCCTCACTAGATATGGTGGCTGCATTTGTTTTCTTTTTATAGGCTCTTTCCCCCTCTGTTTTCACCTGGTGATCTGACCAGTAACACACCTCCTGTATTGCAGTGCCTATACTCTGGAGGAATGAACACAGGAGGCACAGCAGACAGCAGCATTGCCAGTCTGGGGGGAGGGAAGGGTAGAAGTATTAGCAGATTTAGATACAGTAACAAACTTGATCCAAACTCCAATTAATGCTATGGGGTTGATTTATTAACGGCAAATAGACTGTACACTCTGCAAGGATAGTTGCTCCAGAGCTTAGTAAGAGCCCTTTCACACCGGGCCGCCCATAGCGTCGGGTATTTTTAGCGGCGTTTTACCGTTGGATTAGCGGCGCATTTCGTCCGCTAGCAGGGCGCTTTTACCCCCCGCTAGCTGCCGAGAAAGGGTTAAAACCGCCCGCAATGCGCCGCAATAGCGCGTTTTGCCGGCGGTAACCTAGCGCTGCCCCATTGATTTCAATGGGGAGCAGCGGTGGAGGAGCGGTAAACACACCGCTCCTTCACCGCTCTAAAGAAGCTGCTGGCAGGACTTTTACCCGACGTCCTGCCAGCGCAGCGCTCCGGTGTGAAAGCCAATGACAGACAATGCTGCAGCTGTTTGAGGGCGGATTGCAGGCACTATTTTTAACGCTATAGCGCCTGCAAAACGCCCTCGGTGTGAAAGGGGTCTAAATGAAGGGAAGCTCTGCTGACTTCCATCATCCTGCTATGTGTAAGGGAAAATGCTGTTTTTTTAAATTTTCTTTGCATGTGATTGGGTATTCTTTGCAAAGTGAAGGTTTACCTCGTTTACTAAGCTCGGGAGCAACTGTACTTGCAGAGTGCTACTGCACTTTGTACAGCACACAGTCTATTTGCCTTTTGTAAATCAACCCCATATATATTCAGTTACAGTAACTGTTTTGTTCCTTTTGAGATAAAAGTTTATATAAATATATAAAATCTGATCATTGTAAGCACCCATCAGTGTTAAATGGTTTGTTTTAACCCTCTAACTACAACAAGATAGCTTGTTCTGTGGAAAAACAACAGACTTGTTGGCTGGATCACCAGGTCAAAATAAAGAAAAGAAAGTCAAACAAAGAAAACAAATGCAGCTGTCACATCTAAGATTTGGGAAGCTGTAATATAGGAAATGTTTGCTCTTAGGTTTAATACCACGTCGGAGGGTAAAACAATTGTTAATGCCTGAACACAATTTTGCAACCTGACCTATGTGGGCAAAACCGTACATATCATCACAGCTACTTTGTGTATCCAGGTGGATACAAATTGGGCTTTTATTCGGTGGTTAGACATGTGCAATTCGTTTTGTCACAAATTTGTTTTCAGACGAAATTCCGAAACATCCAAATGATTGAAAGACTCTTTGACGAATGCGTACGGAAACGAATTGCCAGAAAAAACGAAAATAGGATTCAACCTACGAGTTTAACGAATCGATTACATTCGGATAATTTCGTTTTTTCTTATTTTCGTTCTGACTATTCGTTATCGCTGAATATATAGAAATAATGAATGCATTTTTGTTATTTAATTACATGTGCTAGTAGCTGTCTGAGGCCTACTAAATTAATCCCAGCGCCGCACATTGACTCCGAAATAACGAATTAAACGAAGATTACGAATACAACCAATGTCCGAATGGTCCGAGTCCGAAGTAACGAATCCCGATCATAACGAATGATCCGATAAACGGAAAAAAAAACAAAAAAATGAATGAAACTAAAAGAAACATGTCGATTGGTGGTAAATGGTAATGGATATTTCCTATTTTTTTTTTTTTTTTCTGAAAATATTTCTACTACCATAACCTTCCACCAAAGAACAACCCAAAATAAATTCTCCTGCTCCCGATGATATATATACCCGTAGTACAGCCCAGAAACTATGGTGCACATTTTGCTTTTTTTATTTTTTTTTAATCCTTCCTAAAATATACTGACAACTGATACTAATTAAAAAAATGTTTTGTTTTGTTTTTTTTTAAATCCTGCCCAAAATATACTGACCTTTGACCCTTACTTGACCCAAACACTAACCCTGGCACCCTACATCAAACATTGATCTAGCTAAATTTTTATTTATTTTATTTTTTACACACTTTTGTTTATTTATTTCTCCCTAATGTATCCTGTATGTATACAATGTATTATATAATGTATCCTGTATGTATACAATGTATTATATAATGTATCCTGTATGTATACAATGTATTATATAATGTATCCTGTATGTATACAATGTATTATATAATGTATCTTGTATGTATATTATATTATATTATATAATGTATCTTGTATGTATATTATATATTGTATCCTGTATGTATATTATAATATATAATGTATCCTGTATTTATATTATATTATATAATATGCCTCTTAGATTGTAAGCTCTAAGGAGCAGGGCCCTCTGATTCCTACTGTATTAAGTGTATTGTATTTGTACTGTCTGCCCTCAAGTTGTAAAGCGCTACGTAAACTGTTGGTGCTATATAAATCCTGTATAATAATAATAATAATGTATCTTGTATGTAAACAATGTATTATAAAATGTATTCTGTATGTATATTATCCTGTATTTATATTATATAATGTATCTTGTATGTATATTATATTATATAATGTATCCTGTATGTATATTATATTATATAATGTATCCTGTATGTATACAATGTATTATACAATGTATCTTGTATGTGTATTATATTATATAATGTATCCTGTATGTATATTATATAATGTATCCTGTATGTATACAATGTATTATACAATGTATCTTGTATGTGTATTATATTATATAATGTATCCTGTATGTATACAATGTATTATATAATGTAGCCTGTATATATATTATCCTGTATTTATATTATATTATATAATGTATCCTGTATTTATATTATATTATATAATGTATCCTGTATGTATACAATGTATTATATAATGTATCCTGTATGTATATTATATAATGTATCTTGTACGTATACAATAAATTATATAATGTATCTTGTATGTATACAATGTATTATATAATGTATCTTGTATGTATACAATGAATTATATAATGTATCCTGTATGTATACAATGTATTATATAATGTATCTTGTATGTATACAATGAATTATATAATGTATCCTGTATGTATACAATGTATTATATACCGTATTTATCGGCGTATAACACACGCCGGCGTATAACATGCACCCCAAGTTTAGGAGAGAATTTTAAGGAAAAAAACTTTTAGGAGGGAAGTTTAAGGAAAAAAAACTTACATTTAAATGCCCATCAATGCAGCCTCATCAGTGTCCATCTGCAGCCTTGTTAGTGTCATTGCAGCCTTTTCAGTGTCAGTGCAGCCTTGCCCCAGTGCAGCTTTGCCCCAGTCAGGGCCTGATTTCCCACAAGGCCAGCGAGGCCAGGCCTCGGGGCGGCAGTGGTGCAAGGGGGGCTCCGCATGTGCTTCCCGCAAAGCCCCACTGTCTGTCACAGACAGTCATCAGACAGCCGGCATGAGCAGCACGCACATGCAGTGCCAGTGCGGCTTTTTATTTGATCAAGTTGCGGGCCGCGGGTGGGCGGAGCCTTGAGCTCCACTGACACTCTGGCCCCGCCCCTTGCTATGCTGCCTGCAAGTAAGCGTGATCGGACTCGGAGGAACAGAGGCCTCGGCAGGAGGAGTCTGACCGTGGCGCAGAGTGGAGTGTTTGAGGGCACAGTGGCAGTGTTTAATGGGCACAGTGGCAGCGTTTGGGCACAGTGGCAGCGATTGAGGGCACAGTTGCAGTGGAGCATTACCCTCCTCTGCACCAACTGCGCGGCCGGGAGCGGGGGTCTCTGAGACTGTGACCAGTGACATGACTCGTGACATGAGGAGAAGAGACAAGTCATGAGAGTCAATTAAAGCCAGTTATTTTCAGTGTTCTCGTGTGTGGAGATATGTTTTTAATTGATCTATTGTAGCAATCATCGATAAAGGACGAGAATGGTGATGTGTGTGTGTGTGTGTGTGTGGGGGGGGGGGCATTGAAGGACCCGGCCTTGGGGCGGCAAAGGGAGTAAATCCGGGCCTGGCCCCAGTGCAGCCATGTCAGTGCAGCTTTGCCCCAGTGGTCAGTGCAGCCTTGCCCCCAGTGTCTATGCTTGATCGCCGCTGACATACACATAGCTGCATGTTTTAAATATGGCGCAGCGGAGTTCGGAGGGACTTGGCGCCGGCAGAACTGAACGAACGTCGCCGAGATACACATAGTCAAGTGTATTTGGCTCTTCTCGTTGCTGCTCGCAGTCCCGCCCAGTCCCGCCCTATGATGGACATAACACAGGTCCAATGGCGGGACTGGGCGTGACTGTGAGCAGCGCCGGAAAGAGCCGAATACACTCGACTATGTGTATCTCGGCTCTGTGATGTCGGCGGCGCTCGTTCAGTTCCGCCGAGTCCCTCCGAACTCCGCGGCGCCATATTTAAAACTACTGGCTATGTGAATGTCGGCGGCGATTGCCGCCAATAGCTTACAATTAGCGGGGATCGGCGTATAACACGCACCCACGATTTTCCCCTGATTTTAAGGGGAAAAAAGTGCGTGTTATACGCCGATAAATACGGTAATGTATCTTGTATGTATACAATGTATTATATAATGTATCTTGTATGTATACAATGTATTATATAATGTATCCTGTATGTATACAATGTATTATATAATGTATCTTGTATGTATACAATCAATTATATAATGTATCCTGTATGTATACAATGTATTATATAATGTATCTTGTATGTATACAATGTATTATATAATGTATCTTGTATGTATACAATGTATCTTTCCCCTCCATTCAGAGAGAAAGAAAAAACAGGGGCGGGCTGCACAGTGACTGATCACTGTGATAGCCAATCAGAGGCTATCACAGTGATCAGGTGCCCCGGAACCGGGAGTTGCGGGTCCCATTCTTTTATACAGGACCCTGGGCTCCCAGTGAGAGCGCGCTCCCAGCACAAAGACAGATACACATATATGCTGCCCCATGAAAAAAAGCCCAGTCCAGTGAGGCTGCATACAGTATATGTGTACTGGGAAGGGGTTTAAGTAGAATAAATGTAAAACTTTTTATATTTTGAGTAGAGAAGGGTCTCTTCCGAGCAGATGTTAACATGCAGACCACTAAAGCCCAACTCCGGGCAAAAGAAAAAACGTTTTCCCATGCAGTGGGGTTGTGCCTGCACTGCACGGGTCGGCTGCTTGTTTTGTCTATGGGTGAGGAGAAAGCTTATACTCACCTGATCATTCATTCCAGATGAGTAGAAAGCTTATACTCACCTGATCATTCATTCCAGATGAGGAGAAAGCTTATACTCACCTGATCATTCATGGAAGGGAGGATTGGAGGTTTAGGTGAGTATGTCTTTGTTCTCCAATCCCCTAGACAAAAAAAGGAGCAGTTGACTTGTGCAGTGCGGGCACAGCTCCACTGCATGGGAAACCTTTTATTTTGCTCAGAGCTGGGCTTTAAAGTAGTTGTAAACCTCAGATATGAAATATGAGCAAAGCATATCCTTCTATAGCGTGTATTTGTCTTTATAAAGGGCACTAAGTGTCATTTCTGCCCCTGCCCCATTCCTCTGCTATCTGTATGAATCACTGCTGACACCAAGAGAAAAATGGTGACAGGGGAGGGACCTCCAGCTGATTGACAGCCTCAGCTCTGTTCCTGTGCGCTGTGTGAAGGGGGTGTGTCCCTTCCCTCCAATCAGCTCTCAGAGCTCTCCTCACTGATGTAACTTCAGCTCCCCGTCCCCTTCTTTTCAGAACTAAGAGATCCTGCATAAATGATGCACTTTCAATGGATGTAAGGGAAGGACGGCTATAGCTAAACAGATACAACTTAGGTAGGATTTGTTTCATCTCTGTGTATCACTTCCAGTCACTTCCCTGGGTATATGTGAGGGTTTATAACCATTTTAAGGCTGGATTCACACTGCTCTGATGTCAGACATTGCATGTGATTCACACTGCTGTGCAGATCCCATGCGATGAGAATTCAGGTATACAGGTTGTATGGCTGAATTTGCATCGCATTCAGACCAAACTCGTGCAGGACCCTTTTTTTTGTCCACACCAAAATCGGATCACATCGGTGTTCACATCCATGCGATCTGATTCCTGTCTGAATTGACAGTTTGCACTGCGATATGCAAACTGATTTGGGGGTGTCATTAACTTTGTATTGACACTCCCAGCGTTTCGCAGAGGGCAGTGTGATGCAATGTGGGAACACATATTGGATTTGCACAGGTTCTCGCATTGCAGCAGTGTGAACCGGCCCATAAAGACAATGAAAAGCTGGCGGCAGACTCAGATTGTTCTTGTTTTGCTGTACACAGCTCAGCACTACAGAACACAGTGGTGTGAATGGGCTCATAGCATACAATACTGCAGTATACTCCATATACAGATCTGAACACAGGTGCATTGATTTCTGTGGCTCCTACTGAATAAAGATTGGTAGTCTTGTATTGAATTCAGATCCTCTAAAAAGATTTTTAAAAAAAGGTCACCCTAGGGCAGCACAGTGGCTAAGTGTTTAGCACTTCCACCTGGCAGCACTAGGGGCGCAGGTTTGAATCCTAACCAAGGCACTACCAGCCTTGAGTTTGCATGTTCTCCTTGTGCCTGCGTGGGTTTCCTCCAGGTACTCCGGTTTCCTCCCACACTCCAAAGACATGCTGGTAGGTTCATTGGTTCCTGTCTAAGGCTGGCCGTAGATTCTGAAGCGCCTGACCTGCAAATTTCAGCTGCTCAGAAATTATTGAAACCGGGAGGGTAGTAGGTTTAAGATGGCCCTGTATTTTTCTGGACCGCCCACCCCACTTATACTGTGGCAGGGCAGCCCCGCTGCTCCAGATCACGTACATGTATTTGACCTGGCATTTCCAGGTAGGGGGGTGCGCCTGACTGCTGCCCCAGCTGTGCTATCATTTGCTACAGCACAAGTTGGTTAGCAGGTCCCAGGTAATGATTTATGGCCCAGACCTGCTGATCTGCTTAGCAAATGACAGTACAGAGCCCTGTGTTTACTAACAACACAGAGCTCTGTACAGACAGCAGCAATGTGGCTGTTTTTTTGCTCCCTAAAAAGCAAGGAGATAAAACAGTCACATCGCTTAGTAAAATCAGCACACATTACACATTTTGGGCAAAGAGCTAACCCTTCGATTGTCCTAGATGTTAACCCCTTCTCAGCCAGTGCCATTAGTACAGTGACCAATAGAGGCCCATCCATTAGGGGCACCCATGTGCGTGCTGCCCCCTCTATCCATGCCACCCCCATCTGAATAATTGATAGATTCATGCTATGCATAGGCTCTTATAGGCTTCAAAATAGGGCAGACTCGAATCGCATGAGCCCATCCAGGTGTTACAGCAGCGAATGAACATTCACTGTTGTAACATTGATCCTCAATCCGGCCAATCAGAAGCAGGTCTGAGACCCGTTTGCCGATTGGCTGAAAAGAGAGAAGTCCCAATTGGCCGTCTAGGAGGAGGGAGGAACCGTGGAGAGCAGGGGAAGGAAAAGCCGTCGCCACTGAGCAAGGGAGACCGCCGGTGAAGCCAAGGAGAAACGCTGCCCACCATAGATGGGGAAAGTGCTCCAGACCCGACCAACCGGGGAGGGGGGGTTTTACTGTTTGCCACCCCTCCCCCCAAAAAAATTACCACCGGCCGCCACTGACAGTGGCATAGTATTATCACTGATCACTGCATTAGTGTCATTGGCGATGTCAATGTCAGTTAGTCAGTTCCCATTCAGTATCAGTTAGTGTCAGATTTCCCTCCGCACTATCACAGTCCCACTAACAGTCGCAGATTACCACTATTACTAGTATAAAAAAAAAAATTTAAAAAGTTCCAGAATATATACCATAGTTTGTAGATGCTATAACTTTCACACAAATCAATATACACTTATTGTGATTTTTATTTGTACCAAAGACATACAGCAGAAAACATTTTGGCCTAAATTTATAAAGAAATTAGATTTTTTACATTTTTCTATTGGATATGTTTTATAGCAGAAAGTACAAAACATTTTTTTTTTTTTTTTTTTTACATTTTCGGTATTTTTTCGTTTATATATTAAGAGGATAAAAAAACCCAGTGGTGATCAAATACCACCAAAAGATAGTTCTATATGTGTAAAAAAAGGACATAAATTGAATTTGTGTACAGCGTTGCATAACCATGCAATTGCCAGTTAAAGTAGCACAGTGTCGAATAGCAAAAATTGGCCTCATCATGAAAGGGGTAAAGCCTTCCAGAGCTGAAGTGGTTAAAGCAACTAGGTCGTCGAGTTATATAAATAAATGTAAAAACGCCACCTGCAAAAGAAGAGGTCGTTTACCCACTGGTCCCGATGCCCACTACTCGCACCTTTGCTCTCTTGCAGGGTTATGGTCTTTTTGGCACTTTTAGGCATGTCTGATGTCTATGTGTCCCACCGGGCTGTTTGATTTTATCAGCCGATGTTCTGCCGAAAACTCCAACTCACCAAAATCTCCACTCACGTCACTTCCGGTGACTCTCCAGCAGAAATAATTCGAGATTTAGATAAGTTGGCTATTTTGACAGAACTCCGGGTAAGGAGGAAAAAAATTGTAGCCGGTTGCCGGTGTTCTGTGAAAACAGCCAACTCATCTAAATCTCCAAGTGTTGCTGCTGGAGAGTCACCGGAAGTGATGTGGTTGGAGATTTTGGCGAGTTGGAATTTTCGTCCAAACACCGGCCCCCACAGCACTACAGGACACAGAGTCTGGCAGATGGAACCACAGCACACAGCAAACCTTTTGTACTAATGGGAGAATGCAGCAAAAACATTTACATGTATTTATTTAGTTTATGTGTTTATGATTATTTTTTACATTTTTTGCTGTCTTCTTTAAAACTGAACTTTAGTCAGTTAATAAAAACCCTATTTTTTTCTATCCACTCCCCACCACATACTGTAAATCTCTCATTCTCATTTAGTCTGAGGGGATATAACAGAAAGGAATACCTTATTGCTCATCAGTGCCCATCGGTGCTGCCTCATCAGGGCAGTCTATCAGTGCAAGTCAGTGCAGCCTATCAGTCCTGCCTCATCAATGCCCATCAGTGTCGCCTCATCAGTGCAGTCTATCAGTGTCCATCAGTGCAGCCTATCAGTGCCCATCAGTGCAGCCTATCAGTGCCACCTCATCAGTGCCCGTCAGTGCAGCCTCATCAGCGCACATCAGTAAAGGAGAAAAATTACCTGTTTGCTAAATTTTATAACAACTTTTTTTTTTTTTATTTAATTCCCTGTCTTTTTGTGTTTGTTTAGCAAAAAAAAAAAAAAAAAAACAGTGGTAAATACAGTCAGGTCCATAAATATTGGGACATCGACACAATTCTAATCTTTTTGGCTCTATACACCATCACAATGGATTTGAAATGAAATGAACAAGATGTGCTTTAACTGCAGACTTTCAGCTTTAATTTGAGGGTATTTACATCCAAATCAGGTGAACGGTGTAGGAATTACAACAGTTTGTATATGTGCCTCCCACTTTTTAAGAGACCAAAAGTAATGGGACAGATTAACAATCATACATCAAACTTTCACTTTTTAATACTTGGTTGCAAATCCTTCGCAGTCAATTACAGCCTAAAGTCTGGAACGCATAGACATCACCAGACGCTGGGTTTCATCCCTGGTGATGCTTTGCCAGGCCTCTACTGCAACTGTCTTCAGTTCCTGCTTATTCTTGGGGCATTTTCCCTTCAGTTTTATCTTCAGCAAGTGAAATGCATGTTCAATCGGATTCAGGTCAGGTGATTGACTTGGCCATTGTATAACATTCCACTTCTTTCCCTTAAAAAACTCTTTGGTTGCTTTCGCAGTATGCTTCTGGTCATTGTCCATCTGCACTGTGAAGCGCCGTCCAATGAGTTCTGAAGCATTTTGCTGAATATGAGTAGATAATATTGCCCGAAACACTTCAGAATTCATCCTGCTGCTTTTGTCAGCAGTCACATCATCAATAAATACAAGAGAACCAGTTCCATTGGCAGCCATACATGCCCACGCCATGACACTACCACCACCATGCTTCACTGATGAGGTGGTATGCTTTGGATCATGAGCAGTTCCTTTCCTTCTCCATATTCTTCTCTTCCCATCATTCTGGTACAAGTTGATCTTGGTCTCATCTGTCCATAGGATATTGTTCCAGAACTGTGAAGGCTTTTTTAGATGTTGTTTGGCAAACTCTAATCTGGCCTTCCTGTTTTTGAGGCTCACCAATGGTTTACATTTTGTGGTGAACCCTCTGTATTCACTCTGGTGAAGTCTTCTGTTGATTGTTGACTTTGACACACATACACCTACCTCCTGGAGAGTGTTCTTGATCTGGCCATCTGTTGTGAAGGGTGTTTTCTTCACCAGGGAAAGAATTCTTCGGTCATCCACCACAGTTGTTTTCCGAGGTCTTCCGGGTCTTTTGATGTTGCTGAGCTCACCGGTGCGTTCTTTCTTTTTAAGGATGTTCCAAACAGTTGATTTGGTCACACCTAATGTTTTTGCTATCTCTCTGATGGGTTTGTTTTATTTTTTCAACCTAATGATGACTTGCTTCACTGATAGTGACAGCTCTTTGGATCTCATATTGAGAGTTGATAGCAACAGATTCCAAATGCAAATAGTACACTTGAAATGAACTCTGGACCTTTTATCTGCTCCTTGTAAATGGGATAATGAGGGAATAACACACACCTGGCCATGGAACAGCTGAGCAGCCAATTGTCCCATTACTTTTGGTCCCTTAAAAAAGTGGGAGGCACATATACAAACTGTTGTAATTCCTACACCGTTCACCTGATTTAGATGTAAATACCCTCATATTAAAGCTGAAAGTCTGCAGTTAAAGCACATCTTGTATGTTTCATTTCAAATCCATTGCATTGGTGTATAGAGCCAAAAAGATTAGAGTTGTGTCGTTGTCCCAATATTTATGGACCTGACTGTAAATACCACCAAAAGAAAGCTCTATTTGTGTGAAAACAAAATGATAAAAATTTCATATTGGTACAGTGTGGCACGACCGCGCAATTGTCATTTAGAGTGTGAGGGCGCTGAAAGCTGAAAATTGGCCAGGGCAGGAAGGGGGTATAAGTGCCCTGTATTGAAGTGGTTAATTCAGGAGGGCAGTAAAGCCCCAGGGGCAGTAAACCTGCATTGGGACCCATAAGTCTGTATGCATTTTACATTTGAATTTTGACTTTAAAATAATAAACATGTGATTTTTATATTTGTATATTGTAACAATACAGAAAGTCCTTTTAACTATACTGCGGCGATGAAGTTCAGATTTGGCTGTTTCTACAAGCCAGGAAAAAATCATTAATGTCTTGCTTAGAGAGTTTTGAATCTTTTGAAATAAAAACAATATTCAGTACAATATGTGTTGCATTTCTTTGCAGTTCCCACATTTTAAACAAAGGCAGCTTATGAAAAATATATGTAATCACTTGGACTCGTCACTAATAGCATGTCATGTGATAGCGCTTTCAGAAATGAATACTTATGAGTGTTAGAAAACACAGTCCCATTCAATCACATCCTTTGTTCACCTTTATTAAACTAACATCATTTTTCTAGTCCTGCTTATTATACATAACCCAATCATAGAATACTGAAAAGACTGGAAGTGATCTTATTACCACCACCCCTCCCCCCTCCGCCCCCCCTCAAATAAACACAGACAACCATTTTGGGGCATATTGATTAAAAGTGGACACATTTAAAGTAAACTTTTTTTTTCCATTTTGGATAGAGTAAGAGAAGGTTGTAATCGCTGTCTGGTTATTTTTTGCCATCTGTGTCACATTGGGGAGATTTCCCTTCACTTCCTGTCCTGTAGTCCCACCTAAAAGTGAGAGGAAATCCATCTAAAGTAAGGGAAATCTCTCTGTTGTCACCAAAACTAGTGTCCCTAGTGGAAGAATTCCCTCCTACTCTTGTTAGAATTTTTAGAGGAAGTGGTTAAACAACTTGCCTACTGGGCACTTTCACCCCCTTCCTGCCCAGGACAATTTTCAGCTTTCAGCTCTGTCATACTTTGAATGACAATTGTGCAGTCATGCAACTCTGTACCTGTATGACATTTTTTATAATTTTTTGCAACAAATACAGCTTTCTTTTGGGGGTATTTAATCACCACTGGGTTTTTTTAATTTTTGCTAAATAAACAAAAAGAGTCATAGTTTGTTATAGAATTTAGCAAACAGGTAATTTTTCTCCTTTACTGATGTGCGCTGATGAGGCAGCACTGATGGGCAATAATAGGCTGCACTGATGAGGCGGCATTGACGGGCACTGACAGATGGCACTGAAGTACACTGATAGGCGGCACTGAGAGTTACAGATTAGTGGCACTGATAGGCGGCAGTGATGGGCACTGATGAGGTGGCACTGATGGGCAATAATAGGCTGCACTGATGAGGCGGCATTGACGGGCACTGATAGATGGCACTGATAGGTGGCACTGAAGTACACTGATAGGCAGCACTGATAGTTACAGATTAGTGGCACTGATAGGCGGCAGTGATGGGCACTGATGAAGTGGCATTGATGGGCAATAATAGGCTGCACTGATGAGGCGGCATTGACGGGCACTGATAGGTGGCACTGAAGTACACTGATAGGCAGCACTGATAGTTACAGATTAGTGGCACTGATAAGCACTGGTAGGTGGCACTAACGGGCACTGATAGATGACACTGATGAGGAGGCACTGATTGGCAGCACTGGTTGGCAGCACTGGTGAGCACTGTTGGGACTGCACTGTAGATGATTATCAGTGTAGATGACCCTTTTACACAAGCCAGTTATCGGCTCTCCTCTCCTTATGCTGACAGCGCAAGGAAAGAAATGCTGATAACCAGCTTGTGTTTACATCGTGATGAGCTGGGATTGGACGTCATATGATGCCCTCCCTGAACTGTCCTGTCATTCTGCTATAGCGCGGTCGGCAAGTGGTTAAGCTGCCAGGAGCTTCCCAAACCATTCTGCACAATTTGGCATCATTTGCTGCTCTGTCATACTATAATATTTTGGGTTTCCATGGACTTCAGTAGGACATCCAGTTCAGAAATTAAAAAGTTTGGCTGAATTACAAGTCTATATATTAAAAACTAGGTGTGCATTTAAGGCAAATGCCATGCAGTTTATAATAAAGGGCCTCATTATTCTGATGAGCCTAGGACAGTATAGTGTCTAAATAGGGGCCTGCCAAAGGACACAGACAATTTCATTATCGCTCATGTGGGCACCCCTACACTGTCCACAATTATTTGTCAGAGCTGGTGTGGAAATTCCAGTGGGATTTCTATTAAACGATGATGGCTGGTTGGATGCCCATAGCTCCTCTGACCTATTTATAATATGCTGACAAATATAGACCATTATACTGAGGGACAGAAGAAAATAGAGAACTATCCTAAACCATTGGCAGGTGGTTTCTAATCCAACCGAGAAAGGGGAACAAAGAACGCCCAAACACGATACGATAAAAGGGGAACACCGTAAGTGATCTGGAAACTGAGCCACACTTTTCTTTAGAAACTTGCTGACCAGTGTGCTCTTTCACTATCTCTGCAATGGAAACATGGCCCAGATACTGTTATATAATCCACTCGTGATCTCTCCGTCATGGGGCTCAGACAGGAAGCTAATCAAAAGCCCATTCATTTACTACAGCTACAACTTTTTAGGAAACATATTACTCACCATGACGGGTTACGTCAATGCATGAATTAGCATTAGTACCATTAGTAATGCAATCTTAATTGTTGTAACTTTAGCTTTATTCATTTGTATAGTATCAACATATTCGGGGGGACTATATACATAAGTGTGGACCCCAGTGTTGCTTATTATCTCATGTCAGTACCACATGCAGAGGCGGACAACCTATTTGTGAGACTACACAGGGGCCCTCCAGGATCTGGGGCCCATTTGTTACTAGATGTGAGTCAGATAATTATTGGGACCCCTCCAGCTGTCATTAAGCCAGCCATCGATGGCTTGAAACATCTATTGGCAGCCTGATTGTACCCAAGTTGATCAATGGATTAACTTGGGTACAATAAGCCTGCCAATAGATATTTCGAACCATTTATAGTCGGCCGAATGACAGCGGGAGGGGTCCCAATAACCAGCATGTTGGATTTTTACATGCCATTATAGCTGCTAGCAATGATCACTTTGTTGCACGGCTCCCCTCCCCCTGCTGGGAGAACATAATGACGCCACTGGAGGGATTCCCCCATCAACACTGGCCATGTTGATGGGGAAATGGAGCAATTTCCTGGTTGCAGGAAAGAAGAAACATCATCTATGGCCTGCCTTGGACTTTTGCCTTGTACACACGGCCAGACTTTTCGACCAAACTTGTCCAACGGAACAAATCAGTCGGATAATTTGATCGTGTGTGGGCTTCATCAGACCTGCAGCGGACCTTTTCTATCGAAAATGTGACGGACTTTAGATTTAGAACATGTTTCAAATCTTTCCGACGGACTCGAGTCCGGTCGAAAAATCCGTTTGTCTGTATGCTAGTCCAATGGACGAAAACCGACGCTAGGGCAGCTATTGGCTACTGGCTATGACTTTCCTTATTCTAGTCAGGTCGTACCTCATCACGGTCGAAGCTGTCGGACTTTGGTGTGATTGAAGTCCGTCGAAAAGTCCGACGTGATTCAGTCCGTCGAAAGTCTGGTCGTGTGTACACAGCATATTGCTTCTCTCTATCTAGTTGTCCTTTGATACCCAGTGAATGAAGCTGACCACACACCAGTAGAATTTTTTTTTTTTAATTTTTGTTTTCACAACATTCATTTGATTTTCTAACGGTTAGTTGTTTTTGAAACGATGATTGTTTTGGACTGTAGCGATGAGAACGTTCGAGGGAGTAAAATGGTTACATATTGCAATGCTTATGTGCAGGGTACAAAGGAAACTGTTTTAATACGTCTGGGAATCCATTCAAGTAGCATGTCTGAAGGAAACTGTTGTATGATCAGCTTAAAGTGGACCAGTGGCGACCGGTCGTAATTTTTTTTTTTTTGGGGGGGGGGGCGGCAAACTAATGCTCTAATCAGGTGCTTAAAAAAAAAAAACACCCCCGCTGTTGTAATTCACGCGCCCGGCGTCCTGAAAGGGGCCGGATGCATGAATAGGGGATGGCGGTGTCCTGTCAAAATAGTTGCCGTGGATAGAGGGGACGGCGCTCTGGCGCCCCTAATGGTCCCTAAATTTTGTTGATGTTATGCACTTCATCTTGTGAATGCACTGTATGACACTCTAACCATCTATTGAGGAAAAATAACTCTTCCCTGAGATCTCATGAGATCCTCTTTAAAAGGTTAGTTCAACTTTACAGAAAAAATGAAAAGGTAATCTAACACTGTACGTCCTCCCCACCTCCCTGGTCCTCGCTGTACGTACCTCCATGTAGCCGGTCCAGAAGTCCAGGGTTATGAAATCCCCGCTCCTCTCCCTCATCTCTGTACAGCACTTCCAGGATGGACCAGAAAAATTCACTGGACAGGCACTGACCAATCAGAATCTATCTGCTCTGTCCTGGAAGTAATGCACAGAGAAGATGGAGAAGAAAGGGATTTCAAACTCCTGGACTGGTGGACCAGCTGCTTGGGCACTGACAGCATCCCAGAGGTAAGTACAGCTCTGACCGGATGGGGGAGGCATACAGTGTTATTTCACCTTTCCATTTGAGCCCCAGCTCTGAGTGTTCATAAAACACACAAAGGGAAGCTCGGCCCCACCCCCCTCTCCCTCGTCAAAAGCTCTGATTTACAGCAGCGGGAGCCAATGGCTCCCACAGCTGTATCTGAGCCAATGAGGAGCGAGAGACCCGGGAGAGGCTCAGCTCTTATGCACATTGCTGGATCGAGATTGGGCTCAGGTATGAATTTAGGGGGACTGCAGTAGGAGCTGCATTCAGAAGATTTTTTGTTACCTTCATGCATACAATGCAGTAAGGTAAAAAATCTTCTGCCTTTACAAACACTTTAAGGTGCCTTTGTTGCAATTTTTAAGATAAAGGTGAAGTTACTATTCATCCCTTAACTACCGATAGCCTAGTTACCCCAAAAATGACAGCATCACCTAAAGTATCAGGCCAATACCTTAACTCCATTGCCAACTGGTAACAGTGCAGTGCGGATCTGCAGTGACAAAAACTTGCGTTTCCATTATACACTAAAACAGGTTAAAGGAGAATAATTAAAACCAAAGTTTTTCACATTTATTGAATTGGTTTTCGGCATAGTGATAAAAAAATGTATTTTTCAGTCAATATGATAGTTTATACAGCAGCGTGATGTTGAGTGCTTATAATAAAGCACGGTGTATTACAAAAGGATTACTCTGAATGCCATCACTCACCAGAAGGTGGCCACAGAAAACATCTCCCAGCACTCAGCACAGACACAGGAAGGCCATCGTATCCTCCGTCAATGGCATTTATTGATTTTCTACTCAATAGTACATTGGCAGAATTGAATAGTTTTATAGACTACCATAAATATTATTTACAGACACACATGAACACTTTCACTGATCTCCAGAATATTTACACCAATTTTTATATTAAAATCTATAAATGTGATATATAATAATATGTAACATTTATTCACTTAAATAAATTACAGTATTTTTATGTGGAAATAGTAAATCATATGCCATAAGTCATCTTACATCTTACATTGTAGGGATCATGTTGCAAAAAAAAAAAAAAAACATTTAAAAGGAGAATTATTTGGGTAAGTAGAATGCACAGCTACCACATTTCATATCTTTGTCCAAGGTTCTCCCTAGACCTGTATATGGCCGTCTTTATAAAGATTACTTAGAGCATGACAAGGAGTATTTGGTTAAGCTATTAAAAATACAAGGAAACAGAAAACAGAAAAAATTCCCTAAGTGCTCAACCGCACCTCAACAGGCAAAGGTGGAATTTAAATAAAACATACATAATAAAGAATGAATAATAAATAGTAAAGTTAAAATAATCATATCACACTGGTATAGAGCAACCATCATAAAATATGCAAAGAGATTATAAATTATATATACATTATTATGAAATATATGTCCAGAGTCAAAGGTCCGCTCAATGGAGAGCCACCCCCCTGGGAAATGACATCACAGTAGTGAAGGAACGCATTTCGGGAAGAACCTCCCCTTCCTTAGCCTGCCTAGTGGACTACCTCCATTCCCATAGTTAAAGAATATGCTACATTAGTTAAAGAATATGCTACAATTTCAAACTCCTGATATGTGCCTGCTATTCCATGTACTTGGATGAAAAAAGTATCCTGTCCTCTTTGTATTGCGTCCTTTTTGTGAAATCCCTAGTGATCCTGCCAGTCCCTATGTTTTCCATTCAAAAGCTGACCACATTTGGCAGGAGAACACAGTGTGGTCAGTTTTCTGGGTGTGCTGAAAAATCAGCCTGCTCGCCTCCATTGATCAGACTTGTCCTGACATGCCAACCACCTCCTCCCCCCTTGCACAGCCATTCACTGGGAAGACCAGTGTGCTGCTGTTTCTCCTTCCCTAGCTACTCATGCAGATGAGGACAGAGGTCATGTGATCGCTTATGAAAAAGGGGAAAAAAGGTTTTAATAAAGTTTTTTTTTTTTTTTACTATATGTATACACAAATGTTTTGCCTTTAATTTCTATCCTAAACTGAATGGGTTGCTTTACATGGTGAGGGTTTACATATACTTTATATCATCACCCCAATGGAGAATCAGAGCAAGGGGATGGAAGCAAGCTGTATCACTTAACTCTAGGGCAAAAAAACAAGGTCCTAGGTCACATCATGGGAAAGAAATACAAATCATTTGGCAGGTTACAGATCCATAGTCACCTAAAGAAAGGTTAACCTTGTGTAAGCATTAAGACCAACTGACATGAAGCTTGCACACAGTTTGACTCCAAGAGCAACTAAATGATGAGAGAGCACAATGAAACAAGTATAAATGGGTCGGTGGTAGGCTTTAAAGAGACTCTGTCACTTTGCCAGGCATTGGCAATGTGACAAAGTGTCTTCAACTGGTATTCAGCATTAAAGTAAACCTATGACCTAGTGAAAGAAATTAAAGTTAGGCTTAATCTGTATAGCAGGCACCCTACAGTGCTCAATGCTTCACCTGTTTGCTTGTCCAATGGGTGCCACCCAAAATGTAATGTTCAGTGCCGAATCAGCCAGTTACCAGGTTGACTGTCACATATTTTAGAACCCTGTCTGCAACAATAATGTTCCAAGCAGTGGTGGCTGGTGCTAAACATTTTTTTTGGGGTGGAGGCAAACAAACCCCTCCAGGTCCGCAGTCACCCCACAAACAGAGCCCTCCAGCGGTCACGGCTCCCGGATATCCGGCGCCGTGGCTTCCCCGGCTTCCACCCAGCTAACCCGGTCTTCTTTAGGTCCACCTCCTGTCCTGATTGGCCAGTACGAGAAGCTAGAAACCGATGGTGAATATTGATTCGATAGTATCACAAGTGCGAGGGTTCTGGGCACAGTGCTCTGAACCCTGAGCACAACCTTTTACAAGCCTATTAGAGCCTCAGGCTATAATCACGTGCTTGCAAAAAAATGAGAGACCTCACATAAAGATATTAGTCCAGCACCCCGCATGCAAACTAGGGGGGCGGCACCCCTTATTGACCAGCCGCCACTGGTCCCTTGCCTAAATTTAGTGGTGCTGGGCTGTAGTCAGCCTAAATATGGATTGTTATAGTTCTTCTTTAATTGGATTTTTCCTAAGCACATTTTATTGTTTGCTTTTGGTTGCTGTTGGGGAGTGTCCCTGGCAATAGAGCAAGAAGATACAATAATTCTGGGTTACATTTGGGACGACCATCTGGATCAGTGGTTCTCAACTCCTGTCCTCAGGACCCACTAACGGGCCATATTTTAGGTATTACCTTGGGGAGATGCAGACAAGAATACTGCAATCACTGAGTAGCAAATGATATCACCTGTGAATTTCAGTTATTTTGCAAACCTGGCCTGTTAGTGGGTCCTTAGGACGGGAGTTGAGAACCACTGATCTGGATGTCCACCCGCCCCTGTACTGCAGCCAGCAGCTAGGGATGTGTGTTTAAGGCCAATGCCTTCCAGACCCGCTGCCTGAGGAAGGCTTTTGATAGAGGCCTGGATCAAAGGCCTAACGAATCTGGGACTACTTGGATTTGAGCTCCAGGGATAAAAATGCTGCTGCTGAAAAGTGTGCTGGATAGCTATGTAGAGGTTAATGTCAGAGAACATTGCAGGAGGTTCTAGAGGCTTATCCAAGGGGGTACGTGTGCTTCCTAAAAACTGCTGTAGTCTAAAGAGTACAGAGTGCCAGTTCCAGCTTTAAGACCCTTCTTCTGTGTTGACTCTAAGTCAGGAGTTTGCTTTTTTGGTCATTTTCAGGTATCCTGTGCCCTAATCCCTTTCTCCCTGAGTTTATGGTCCTGTAATACACATGCCTTTGCCATTACCAACTTTCAAATATTACGATTCAATCACATTTTTAATCACAACATCACTGGATGTTGTAGCAATTCCTACTTGAATACCATGAGATTGACTTGATCTGAAATGGAATATGAAATTGGTCATTATCAACATTATTATAACTGAAACTATACAACAAAGTCTCTTCGCTACCCCATATAAAAACCTTGAAATCATGAGTATGCAAACACAATAGCTAACCCTCTAGGATCATAACCTTAGCGTAACAAACATCGTAATCGCTTGAAAATGTTGACAATACAATGCCGCCTTTCTGGGATCGGCTTACCCCAATTTTGCTGGAACATTTTTTGACGATCACATTACAGCAGACGACATTCTTAAAAAAAAAATCAGCTTCTGTACAAGTGTAGATAGTTAGCTGTTGACGTAACACGACTCAGTATGACAGTTACATGTCCGTATTTACGCCACATTGATTTCATGTCTAATTTGTAGCCCATACAAGCACGTCATGTATTTAAAGCATCTTATCTTTTTTTAAAATGAGCTGTCATACAGATTAAAGAGCCGATTATGCTTGCTGTGATGGTTTTAGGAAGACACTAAAATGGAGATTCTATTTAAAGGACCAGTAAGCATGCAAGTATTACACGTTGCTTTGGGGAAAATTCATTCTTTCCATTCAGAAACATTGCCTGGAGGTTTCAGAAGCTTGTCAGGAATGAAGACATAAGAGTTAAAGCTGTGATTGTGGATGAAAGAATTTCATTTTTTTGTATCTACAGTAGACTTCCTATTTTTAAAGGGTAAGTCAGCTTGAAAATTATTTCACAGTTTTAGGTACAAACCAATGGGTTGAGTCAGCTGCTCGGGGATCCTGGAGAGGGGATTCCCTTAGTAATACCATGTATCTGGTCTTCTGCCATTTCCTTGAAATGGACCTAACATCAGATGTCATTTTTCTCAGTGCATGCATACTAAGTCATGTATTAGTGTGGGTTTTATTACCTCTTACAGAGATCACAATACTCCCCCTGACAATGCTTTCATCTGCCCCTACTCTCCAGAAGTAAGGAGCCACCTCTGTACAGGGTCACCATCTACGTCCTGGACTGAGATGCTGTAGCCTTTTATCTTTTGACTTGCTACAAACTTATACAGTCACAGGCTAATCGCTGGGAAGGAGGTGGCTAAAGCTGGCCATAGCCTACTTGAATTTGAACCATCGGTGGCCCTGCCTATACTAACCAGCTCAACAAACTTTAATTACCAGAAAAAAAGAGATGGAGGGGAGAATCTATGGATTTCTCTTGTTCGGTCTGCTGGGCTGTACAACATAAATTTGTCCAGTGTCTCTTCCGTTCACTTGGTGAGCTCTTGAACCTCAGAAGCTAGCTACCAGTAATATTTGACTTTTTATTCCTTTGTAGAACTCTTCTATGTTCCACTCAAGCCCAAAAATCCAAAGCAGGTGCCTCAGTGGCCAACAGAGAAGGTGGACTGATAGGTGGTGGTGGGGGGGAGGAGAGAGGTGGGAGAGTTATCACCTAAGAGAAAGACATTGAATTTGGGTTGACTTTGCCTTTAAAAACCCTTTCTTTATGAGTAATCAAAGCATCTTTGGGGCTTTAGCTATGTCTAGCCCTGTATTTAGCCATTTTTATGGCTAAGCCAATTCAGATGGCTAAACCAATTTTATTATTTTCACATGCTCAGATTCAAGCAAACCATATACGTCCCGAAATCACAAGGCCTATAGAATTAAAAGATGATAAAGTTGTTGTTTATATGTCTTATGATAGTTGCTCAAAGGTTTCTCAAATTTGAATTTTCTGTAAGAAAAGGATCATTACAGTATTAGTGCACACAAACACAATAATCTAAAAAAAATACTGTGCGTTTTTGTGAGCAACGAAAGTATGCGCAAATGTAAATAAGAAACGTACACTAAAAACTTTTACTACTCCATCTGTTTAGCTTAAAACAACGATATTGCTCAAAAAGTATTTCTAGGATTCTAACGTGTGCCTTTTCTTGTATGAATGTAGCAAAAAAAAAACTGATCCAGTTATTGGATAGGACAGAAAGTGCTTGAGCAGTTTAAGGCTACAATCAGATAATCCAGGCCAGTTCATTTTTAAGAGAATTCACAACTTACTGAATATTTTTCATCCGATCTCCCCATAGAGGAGAGCAGGGGTCTCACAGGCCCCTCTCTGCACAGTGAGCGAAAACAGACCTGTCATCCGCCTGCTCAGTGGGGATCAGGGGATCGATCCCTGCCGAGCAAACGTATTCCATTAAACGGATCCGTCCAATGTGAAAGGGCCCTAAGGCTTCATGCACACTGGACGTTTTTACAGCTGCTGTTTTTGGCTTCAGGCATTTTTTTTTCTGCAGCCAGTAAACTCTCCAGCATGTTATCCTATGTCTCCATGCACATATAGGCTGTGATCACAGTTTTTTGGCAGGGGCATATTCTGGCTGGTAAAAAAACCCAAACTAGTGAGTTTTAAGAGCAGTTTTTCAGCTGTAATAATGCTCATCAACTCTGAAAACCTATTCTGCGTTTGTTGAGCGTTTTTGAGCCATTAGCTTTTGTGGGAGTATAGTTTTGCTAAAAAAAAAAAAAAAAAGCTAAAAAACGCTGAAAAACACTGCAAAACTCATTCTACAGCTAACAGGTAAGGTTGTGATGCTGCGCTGTGAATTCTCTGGCGAATAATGTGAAACACTATTATAAAGTGCTGGTGCAAAAATTAACTTCAATAATCTAATCATCCTTTGAATCCACACACTATGGGGTTGATTTACTAAAGGCAAATCCCACTTTGCACCACAAGTGCACTTGGAAGTGCAGTCACTGTAGATCTGAGGGGAAAATCCGAAATGAGGGGAAGCTCTGCTGATTTTATCATCCAATCATGTGCAAGCTAAAATGCTGTTTTCTATTTTCCTTGCATGTCCCCCTCAGAACTACATTGACTGTACTTCCAAGTGCACTTGTAGTGCAAAGTGAATTTGCCTTTAGTAAATTAACCCCCCAGACCCCCAAATTGCATTTTAAATAGCATTTGTGTTTAAAATAAACCTATCCTTGTGGACTTGAATATTATGATGTGGCACGTTGTCTCTACTTGTCAAATGGCTGACCTTGCATACTGTTTCCCTGTGTGTAATCTATGAGGTCAGGGAGTTATTTGGGCATTAACTGTGACACTTCAGGTGACCTCCCACAACAGATTTTTTTTTAACTGGCAGTCAGACAAAGCAAAATAAAGTTAACTTTAAAGTAGAACTAAAGTTACCATATTTACCACATTTTGTCTTGATTGGCCAGTGCGGGGTGATGTACCTCCTGCGTATGCACAGGAGTCAGTCATCCCGACACACAAAGACCATGGCAACTATATAAACTCAGCTGCACATGTGAAGCTAAATTTACATGCCACAGAAGACTGCAAGCAAGTAAGTAAGTTTATTTTATTGCTCGGCTGTTTTTTTGTTGTTTTTTTCATGTTGCCTTTTGTTCCATTTAATAAGTAAGGCAGGTATAATAATTCTGTTTGAATGTTGAATATTCAAATTTATACATAAACTCAGTCATGATTGTTTTTCTATTAATCTGAATTTTATGTAGACAGATTCAGCAGGATTTACTTGTAGATAACTGAATAGAACTGCATCAAATTAATGAGTTTTATTCCACTGAACAACCAACCATACAATGGTTACGGTATAGTAACTTAGAACATACTGGCTACTAAACCTACCCAAAAAAAAAAAAAAATATACATATAGATAACATTATTAAAATTTTTACACTTTCAGGTAATAACATGGTTAAAGCTGCACTCCTCGCAATGTTTCTTTGCGTTTGAAAAAAACACTAAAAGTGTGTTTTCCCCTCAGTTTAAAGTTTAGGTGAAAAACATATGCATGAACTTAAGCAATTAAAGCGTCCTTATATAGACACTTATTAAAGTATTTATACATATTATCTTAAATCTACATCTATCATTTTGCCAATTAAAATTAGGACCGTAATTGCAATTAAGTAATTTAATTGCCAATTGAACAGCAAAATTGCTAAGTGACTAATTTTAATGCCTATTTTAATTACCAATCATGACTGGGGAGGGAGCTAATCAAGTTATATCAAGCGGTACCTGGGTAATGATGTGAGTAAAATGAAGATCAAACATTGAGAGCTAAAATTCTGCACAGTGATGAAGAGTTAGAAAGGAGAAAAATAAAATTTGTACACACCCAAAATTTTGTGCGCTGAGTTGTGTTAGTTTCTAATGCAAAGTCAGAAGGGTGTTTTCTTTTATTCTATCACATAAATCTTATAATTATTTCTTTGTCTATGAATAATTGAAAGTCAACTGATGCTGAGCGAACACTTATGTGAAAAAGAAGGTGGACCACATGAAAATTATTACATTTTTCAGCAACATAAAATCTAAACATTTGATTTTGATTCAAATAGTTCCTACAGATAAAGTTGATATACTTGAAGGAAATGACACATCCATGTGCAATAGTGTATTCAATTTCATGATGTAAATTACTGTAAATGCACATTTTGGAAAAAGTAACTACACCCCCACGCTTATAGCTCCCAATTGTCCCTGAATTGGAGGGACTGTCCCTGATTTGGAGCAATGTCCCTCTGTCCCTCATTCCTCCTCATTTGTCCCTCATTTTCGTCTTATCTATATAGTTGTATATAAAATGCACTTTTTATCGTTCAAAAAGTGTTTCACAGTGCTAAACCTTTCATCCAATTTCTAAATTGCTGCTTTCGTACATTTTAAAAGCCAATATTATGGCATAATAGTGGTAAAAAAAAAGTCCTTGTGGATTTAATTTACCTTTTTTTTTTGGTTAATTCTCCTTTAAGGGGGTGTGGCAGGGGGTGTGTCCTATGCCTATATACATTTGCTAGTAGGTGTCCCTCATTCCCATCTCAAAATGTTGGGAGGTATGCCCGCGCTTACCGCCATTTTAAATCCAATAAACTAGAATCCGGTGTTCCAGTATAGATGACATTGATTAAAAACTTTTTAAAGTGATACCAAAGTTTTAATTTTTTTCATTTAAAAATAACAAACATGTTATACTTACCTGCTCTGTGCAGTTGGTTTTGCACAGAGCAGCCCCGATCCTCTTCATCTCGGGTCCCTCGCCGGGACTCCTGGCCCCTCCCTCCTGCCGAGTGCCTCCCCACAGCAAGCAACTTTCTATGGGGGCACCTGAGCCAAGCCACAGCTCTGTGTGTCCATTAAGACATGGAGCCGTGGTTCTTTACCTCATTGGTTCACTGGCTTTGATTGACAGCAGCGGGAGACTCTCCTGAAACATCGCTGGATCGAGATGGGGCTCTGGTAAGCATTAGGGGGGCTGAGTGGGGGGCGCAAGCTTTTTTATCTTAATGTATAGAATGCATTAAAATAAAATTAAAACTTTTGACTTTAAAACCACTTTAAGCTGGTTATACACTGTTAGGCTGGCCATACTTTATGTAAATACTGATTGTACTTAAAGCAGAGTTCCACCCTAAAAAAATTTTTTGCATTAAAAGACTCCTTTTAATCTAGAAAAAAACATTTGGAAGAATTTTTTTTATATACTTACCAGAAAGGCCCTGTTGCTATGTGGTCCTCGTAATCTGCCACTTCCTGGTCCGTGGAGCTCCTCGTGACTTCCTCCCTCGCCTGTGCTCCTGGGAAATGATCAGGAGTCTGTGGGCAGTACTGTGCTCAAAAATTGCGTTATTTCCTGACAGGAAATGATGTGATTTAAGGCGGATCACAACGCCATCTTGGTTCAGAGTGTTGTTATCTAAGTTGTCATAACAACGGGGCGGGACCTTCCTCCGTCGCTGCCCGTTGTTATGGCGACATTAGAAACAATCGGCGCTACGGCAGCCGTTGAATCACGCATGCGCGAGATCGAGAGGCGCGTGCTGGTTACCCAGCATGCACCTCTCAAAAGCTGTTCCAGGAAGCAATCTCGATTGGGCTTCACATGCCCACATTCATGATGGAAACGACCACAAATGGAGGAATACATTATTACAGTAAGAAATTTATATTTTTGAACAATCGATCATGATAATTCTATACTGTTTTTTTAATTTCATTAGCAATAATGCTAAGATCCAAAAGAAAATAAAAATATTTTTTTTGCCGGAACTCCGCTTTAACCTCCCTGACGGTATTCCCGAGTGTGGCTCGGGGTTAAATTTCAGCACCATTAGCGGTAACCCTGAGCCACACTCGGGATTACATCTCAGGATCCTGGTGCAGGTTACTTACCTTGTCCCCAGGATCCTGCGATGTCCCCCCGCTGTCTGCGGGCTCTGTCCTCTGCCCGAAGCCTCTCTGTGCAGGGCTCCATTCCCTGCGAGCGTCGTGACGCACGAGGGGCGGAGCCTGGCGGCAAATTAAAAAAAATGTCAAAATCATAACACATACAGTACTGTAATCTTTTTTCACATCCCTTTTGTCCCCAGTGCTTTGGCCCATGCCCTGCATGCAGTTTTATATGAAATATACTGTTCTTTCTGCCTGGAAACTGGAGATTGTCCATAGCAACCAAAAAGTGTCCCTTTACGTCAAAAGTGGCTTTAGACCAGCTAGAAAACAGCGATAATAAATTAGAACACTTGCAGAATTGAGCGATAGTGAATCATGCGGAAATGTATTTTATTATCATTATATTATTATTTTTTTTAATTATTTATATTTATTTATTATATTATAATTTATGATTTTTGTGTTTCAAACTTCATCATACCCGGGATATCTACTAGACTCTTGGTGGACAGATATAAGTGTGTTATTGCTAAGAATTACAGACCTACAATATAAAACGCCAAATTTCTATGCAAAATAATTGTTCCGCTTTGAGACGCAAAAATCTGAAATAATCATACCGCCAGGGAGGGTAATACAATCCAACCATGCTAAAAAAAAAATTAAATAAATATAGTGGAAATGCAGTTGCTGTTTCAAACCAAATGGTGAAGCTAGGGTTAAATTAATCCACTGGAGTGAACTCCATGTGAAAAAACAGCGCTTGCTAAGGTGTAATCCAAACAAAATTTTAAAAAATTTAAAAAAAGGAGGTAAACAAAATCTATACAATAAAGTGACAAGGGCAAAAAATATTATAACATGTGCATTTCATGTGGTTAAACAAAGAACAGTCCAGGCAAATGCAGATCGTATCCGTAATCAGGGGAGGTGATCCAGTGAGAAAAAGTTCTTTCAGGTATGTGAACCGCCTCAAAACATATGGCCCACACCAGCTGGTATCAGCGTAGAGCGCAATACCATATAAAACCAACAGGATATAGGTGAAATTCCTACTCGCCGTACATTGTTGACCCTCTATGTCCGGGATATGCAATAAGCGAACCTCCAGCTGTTGCAAAACTACAAGTCCCATCATGCCTCTGCCTCTGGGTGTCATGCTTGTGGCTGTCAGAGTCTTGCTATGCCTCATGGGACTTGTAGTTCTGCAAAAGCTGGAGGTCCACTAATTGCATATCCCTGCTCTATGTTATACAGCAAGAGGAGTCAAATGAGCTTAATGGTCTCCGTGATCGGGAAAGGGGAGAAAACAGCCGACCCGTCCTCACACTCTTTCCTCACAATCGCGATTTGTTCCGGTGGTATTATCTCCTTAATATGTGGAATAAAGGAAAAGAGGGCCGAAGATAGCGCTGATCGCTGTATAAATGTCAATGGTCCCTAAAAAGTGTCAAAAGTGTCCGATCTGTCCGCCGCAATGTCGTAGTCCTGCTAAAAATCACAGATCGCTGCCATTACTAGTATAAAAAAAGCATAAAAATGCCATAAATCTATTCCCTATTTTGTAGATGCTATAACTTGCGCAAACCAATCAATATACACTTATTGTGATTTTTTTTTACCAAAAATATGTAGAATACATATTGGTCTAAACTGATGAAACTGATTTTTTAGGGGATATTTATTATAGCAAAAAGCAAAAAATATTGTTTTTTTTTTTTTTTTTTTAATTGTCGCTCTTTTTTTTTTTAGTGCTTTATAGCGCAAAAAATAAAAACCGCAGAGGTGATCAAATACCACCAAAAGAAAGCTCTATTTGTGGGAAAAAAAAGGACATCAATTTTGTTTGGGTACAACGTCGCACAACCGTGCAATTGTCAGTTAAAATGATGCAGTGCCGTATTGCAAAAAATGGCCTGCTCATTAAAGGGGTTGTAAACCCTCGTGTTTTTTCACCTTAATGCATCCTATGCATTAAGATGAAAAAACTTCTGACACTGACCACCCCCCCCCCCCCCCCATTTTACTCACCTGAGCCTGTTTGCTCCCTTGACGGAGACGCGCTCTACCTATCTGCCCGTTGTCTCGGGTCTTGATTGGATAGATTGATAGCAGCGCAGCCATTGGCTCCCGCTGCTGTCAATCAAATACAGTGACGCCAGGGGGCGGGGCCGAGTCCTGCATTCTGTGTGAATGTACACAGATGCAGGACTCAGGCGTGCGCCCGCACAGGTGTCCACCTTAGGAGATCCTTCTCCAACGTGGACACTCAATGCAGGGAAGAGCTACCAGCACCACCGGGGGGGACCCCAGAAGTTGAGGATCGGGGCCACTCTGTGCAAAACGAACTGCAGAGAGGATGTAATTATGACATGTTTGTTATTTAGAGATTATGACATCTCTAAACTACGTCCCTTTCTAACCAATGAAACCACAAAGTTCCTGATTCACTCCCTGGTTATCTCTCGCCTTGACTACTGCAACTCACTCCTCATTGGCTTACCTTTAAATAGACTATCCCCCCCTTCAGTCCATCATGAATGCTGCTGCCAGACTCATCCACCTTACAAACCTCTCAGTGTCTGCTACTCCTCTCTGCCAATCCCTCCATTGGCTGCCACTCGTCCAACGAATTCAATTCAAAATATTAGCAATAAGTTACAAAGCCATTAACAACTCTGCCCCCAGCTACATCACTAACCTAGTCTCAAAATACCAACCTAATCGCCATCTCCATTCCTCCCAAGACCTCCTGCTCTCTAGCTCCCTCATCACCTCCTCCCATATCCGCCTCCAGGACTTTTCCCGAGTCTCGCCCATCCTCTGGAATTCCCTACCCCAATCTGTCAGACTGTCTCCAAATGTATCCACTTTTAGGCGATCCCTGAAAACTTTCCTCTTCAGAGAAGCCTATCCTGCCTCCATCTAATAACTGCACTATTTTCTCCATTAGCTCATCCCCCACAGCTATTACCCTTTTGTATAACTTGACCCTCCCTCCTAGATTGTAAGCTCTAACGAGCAGGGCCCTCTGATTCCTCTTGTATTGAATTGTATTGTAATTGTATTGTCTGCCCTAATATTGTAAAGCGCTGCGTAAACTGTCGGCGCTATATAAATCCTGTATAATAATAATAATAATAATATTTTTTTAAAAAAAGAGGGTTTACAAAGGGGAAAATCTTCCGGTCTGTAAATGGTTAAAGATAAGAATTAAAATATGGACAAATTCTCCTTTTTTTTCTGATTTATATACAGTGGGGATGGAAAGTATTCAGACCCCCTTACATTTTTCACTCTTTGTTATATTGCAGCCATTTGCTAAAATCATTTAAGTTAATTTTCTCCTCATTAATGTACACACAGCACCCCATATTGACAGAAAAACACAGAATTGTTGACATTTTTGCAGATTTATTAAAAAAGAAAAACTGAAATATCACATGGTCCTAAGTATTCAGACCCTTTGCTCAGTATTTAGTAGAAGCACCCTTTTGATCTAATACAGCCATGAGTCTTTTTGGGAAAGATGCAGCAAGTTTTTTACACCTGGATTTGGGGATCCTCTGCCATTCCTCCTTGCAGATCCTCTCCAGTTCTGTCAGGTTGGATGGTAAACGTTGGTGGACCGCCATTTTTAGGTCTCTCCAGAGATGCTCAATTAGGTTTAAGTCAGGGCCCTGGCTGGGCCATTCAAGAACAGTCACAGAGTTGTTGTGAAGCCACTCCTTCGTTATTGTAGCTGTGTGCTTAGGGTCATTGTCTTGTTGGAAGGTAAACCTTCGGCCCAGTCTGAGGTCCTGAGCACTCTAGAGAAGGTTTTCGTCCAGGATATCCCTGTACTTGGCCGCATTCATCTTTCCCTCTATTGCAACCAGTCGTCCTGTCCCTGCAGCTGAAAAACACCCCCATAGCATGATGCTGCCACCACCATGCTTCACTGTTGGGACTGTATTGGACAGGTGATGAGCATTGCCTGGTTTTCTCCACACATACCGCTTAGAATTAAGGCCAAAAAGTTCTATCTTGGTCTCATCAGACCAGAGAATCTTATTTCTCACCATCTTGGAGTCCTTCAGGTGTTTTTATAGCAAACTCCATGCAGGCTTTCATGTGTCTTGCACTGAGGAGAGGCTTCCGTTGGGCCACTCTGCCATAAAGCCCCAACTGGTGGAGGGCTGCAGTGATGGTTGACTTTCTACAACTTTCTCCCATCTCCCGACTGCTTCTCTGGAGGTCAGCCACAGTGATCTTTGGGTTCTTCTTTACCTCTCTCACCAAGGCTCTTCTCCCTCGATAGCTCAGTTTGGCCGGACGGCCAGCTCTAGGAAGGGTTCTGGTCGTCCCAAACGTCTTCCATTTAAGGATTATGGAGGCCACTGTGCTCTTAGGAACCTTAAGTGCAGCAGATATTTTTTTTTTAACCTTGGCCAGATCTGTGCCTTGCCACAATTCTGTCTCTGAGCTCTTCAGGCAGTTCATTTGACCTCATGATTCTCATTTGCTCTGACATGCACTGTGAGCTGTAAGGTCTTATATAGACAGGTGTGTGGCTTTCCTAATCAAGTCCAATCAGTATAATCCAACACAGCTGGACTTAAGTGAAGGTGTAGAACCATCTCAAGGATGATCAGAAGAAATTGACAGCACCTGAGTTAAATATATGAGTGTCACAGCAAAGGGTCTGAATACTTAGGACCATGTAATATTTTAGTTTTTCTTTTTTAATAAATCTGCAAAAATGTCAACAATTCTGTGTTTTTCTGTCAATATGGGGTGCTGTGTGTACATTAATGAGGAAAAAAATGAACTTAAATGATTTTAGCAAATGGCTGCAATATAACAAAGAGTGAAAAATTTACGGGGGTCTGAATACTTTCCGTCCCCATTGTAAATAAACAGAACTAAGGAGTCTCCAGCCTTGGGGCCTCCAATTTGTTTCAATAGAAACATCAGAGCTGTCATAAGATGCAGCATTTGAATCCAGCCTGGTAGTCAGGATCTGCCTCTTCTCTCCCCATGTATCACAGGATAAGAGAACTCTGACAATTTCCAGATAGATGTGCAATTTGTCAGTACAGCGGAGCTTCACGTGTCACTTTTGTCATGACAATGACAGCGGCAAGGGATGTAGGAAGCCTGAATGTTGACATGCATGACAATTCCGCTTCAAAATTATCACTCACCATTACACTCCGTCATTCTTTATCATTTGCCCGGCTTGTACTACCAGCAGATCAACAGCCAGATCTGTTTGGATGGGGATGTCAGTGGTGAATGAGTAGACAATACACCAATACAGCGTTCATTCCTTCATTCTTTCAATTTGTATGCAATCAGGCAGGTTCCTGTACTACATAGTTGAATGTAAATCTAAAGGAACAAAAGTTGTATAGTGTGTATCCAGCTTAAGTCTGTAGGGTTCAGTATTGAGTTGGCCCACCCTTTGCAGCTATAACAGCTTCAACTCTTCTGGGAAGGCTGTCCACAAGGTTTAGGAGTGTGTCTATGGGAATGTTTGACCATTCTTCCAGAAGTGCATTTGTGAGGTCAGGGACTGACATTGGACAAGAAGACCTGGCTCGTAGTCTCCGCTCTAATTCATCCCAAAGGTGTTCTATTGGGTTGAGGTCAGGACTCTGTGCAGGCCAGTCAAGTTCCTCCACCCTAAACTCGCACATCCATGTCTTTATGGACCTTGCTTTGTGCACTTGTCTTGGACCGAACCAGAACTGTTCGGTACTTTTGTTTCTGTCCCCCTGGCCAAATTGACCTTCAATGTAAAAGTGTGCACACTTGAAGTATATTACTGACACAGACACGAGCTCAGTGGGTTAATACTTCTCTTTTATTACTTCCTGGACTCCGGCTGATATACTGTGAGCCAGATATTTCGTTATCAAATATCAAAAAAAGACAAGCGTATGCGGACCACAAGATATACATATTCATTAATGTGACAAAGTATAAGCTTTAGCTGGGTTATATCTATATAAGGGAATAGCAAACTATCATAGCTAAATAGGGGGTCTTGTTTCCAGTTCTTGAGTGTAGTCTCAAAGTCTTGAAAACAGGCGCAATGTTCTTTAACTTGTTCTTAACTCTTGCAATTCTTTTCCACACGAAGGGGTAGGGTAAGCTGGCAGACATCTAATTGAATATGGTTTAGGCTGATATCTGAGGCTGAAATAAGCACTTATATCTATATGGTTATATTGGAAATATGCATTTCACCATAACACTTCTGATCACATCCATTACACACTGGTGCTCAGTCATGTTGGAACAGGAAGGGGCCATCTCCAAACTGTTCCCACAAAGTTGGGAGCATGAAATTGTCCAAAATGTCTTGGTATGCTGACGCCTTAAGAGTTCCCTTCACTGGAACTAAGGGGCCGATCCCAACCCCTGAAAAACAACCCCACACTACAATCCCCCCTCCACCAAATGATTTTGACCAGTGCACAAAGCAAGGTCCATAAAGACATGGATGAGCGCGTTTGGGGAGGAGGAACATGACTGGCCTGCACAGAGTCCTGACCTCAACCCGATAGATCACCTGTGGAATGAATTCGAGCAGAGACTGCGAGCCAGGCCTTCTCGTCCAACATCAGTGCCTGACCTCACAAATGCGCTTCCGGGAGAATGGTCTAACATTCCTATAGACACACTCCTAAACCTTGTGGACAGCCTTCCCAGAAGAGATGAAGCTGTTATAGCTGCAGAGGGTGGGCCAACTCAATATTGAACCCTACGGACTAAGACTGGGATGTGATTAAAGTACCTGTGCGTGTAAAGGCAGGCGTCCCAATACTTTCGACAATATCGCCTATGTTCATATGGGTAAAACGCAGTAAATGTGTATTTTGCTGTTTCAGTTACTGTTTCTAAAATGCCAACAACATTTTCATATGGACATTTTCACAGTGCTATTTTATTTGATAAACACTGGATAAGGCTTCATTTACACTGGCATACCTGTCCATACATCCGTGTGAAGGGCCATCTCTGCCTGCACAGGATGCACAGGTGTTCCATGCCACCCCCATGCAGGCAGTACCATTCATGTCTATCGGGTCACCTGAATCAATTGCCCTAGGAAAAATGCCCCAAAGTAGCCGAAACTTTTCGGACCACTGGGCGTTTTTTTTTCAGTGCACGTTTTAGAACGTTTATAGTGCGTTTTTCCGTGCGACAAACATGCGGCAAAACGCGCATCTGCTACCCACACTTGGGGTGCTATTAACAGTTCATGACCCCGCAATTGCGACCAGTGTTGTCTATAGGGATGAGCTTCGTGTTCGAGTCGAACCCATGTTCGACTCAAACATCGGCTGTTCGATCATTCGCCGAATTGCGAACGATATGGGCCGTTCGCGCCAAATTCGTGTGGCGCGTCACGGCCCATAATTCACTGCGGCATTGCAGTGCATTGCTTGCTGATGATTGGCCAAGCATGCACTATGACCCGCATGCTTGGCCAATCACAGCGCCGCCTTAACAGAGAGCCATAATTGGCCAAAGCCAAGGAGGCTTTGGCCAATTATGGCTCAGGGGATTTAGTACACGCCCCACACTATATAAGGCCGCCTGCACGGTGGCCCTGTGCAGTGTGTTCCGGTGTGCTTAGAGAGAGAGAGAGACAGTGTCATTTCATTTGAGTTAGCTAGATTAGGCAGAACAGTCAGTCAGTTAGCTGCACTTAAAGTGTATTGTGTATATATATGCATCCCAGGTGTTGCATATATATATATATATATACACTGTATTCAGTTTAGCTAGATCCGTTCCTGTTATCTTCTAGACTATTTACATTTAGTGCAGTGCGTCCTGCTCACAGTGTTCAGCTAGATCCGTTCCTGTTATCTTCTTACTGACAGGCAGGCTTGTCTTGTTACAGTATTTTAAAGAAAATTACTGGTGTTCTTTTGATCCTATTAGTACCACAGTCAGGCAGCTAGACTATTTACAGTTAGTGCAGTGCGTCCTGCCCACAGTGTTCTGCTAAACCTACAAGTAAGTGGGGTGCGTCCTGCTCACAGTGTTCAGCTAAACCTACAAGTTAGTGGGGTGCGTCCACCTCACAGTGTTCAGCTAAACCTACAAGCTAGTAGGGTGCGTCCTGCTCACAGTGTTCAGCTAGATCCGTTTCTGTTATCTTCTTACTGACAGGCAGGCTTGTCTTGTTACAGTAAATACAGCTACCTGAAGAAAATTGCTGGTGTTCTTTTGATCCTATTAGTACCACAGTCAGGCAGCTAGACTATTTACAGTTAGTGCAGTGCGTCCTGCTCACAGTGTTCTGCTAAACCTACAAGTTAGTGGGGTGCGTCCTGCTCACAGTGTTCAGCTAAACCTACAAGTTAGTGGGGTGCGTCCACCTCACAGTGTTCAGCTAGATCCGTTCCTGTTATCTTCTTACTGACAGGCAGGCTTGTCTTGTTACAGTAAATACAGCTACCTGAAGAAAATTGCTGGTGTTCTTTTGATCCTATTAGTACCACAGTCAGGCAGCTAGACTATTTACAGTTAGCGCAGTGCGTCCTGCTCACAGTGTTCTGCTAAACCTACAAGTTAGTGGGGTGCGTCCTGCTCACAGTGTTCAGCTAAACCTACAAGTTAGTGGGGTGCGTCCACCTCACAGTGTTCAGCTAAACCTACAAGCTAGTGGGGTGCGTCCTGCTCACAGTGTTCAGCTAGATCCATTCCTGTTATCTTCTTACTGACAGGCAGGCTTGTCTTGTTACAGTATTTTAAAGAAAATTGCTGGTGTTCTTTTGATCCTATTAGTACCACAGTCAGGCAGCTAGACTATTTACAGTTAGTGCAGTGCGTCCTGCTCACAGTGTTCTGCTAAACCTACAAGTTAGTGGGGTGCGCCCTGCTCACAGTGTTCAGCTAAACCTACAAGTTAGTGGGGTGCGTCCACCTCACAGTGTTCAGCTAAAGCTACCTGTAGAAGGTTGGTGGTGTTCTCATACTACAGGCAGGCAGTTGATTTTGCTAGCTGCAGTATCAGTACATATATATATATATATATATATATATATATATATATATATATATATATATATATCCCAGCTTAGTGCAGCTACAGGCCATTAGTATGTCTGGAAGGCCAAGAAGGAGAGGCAGACAGTCACAAGCCAATAAGAGAGGGCAAGCAGGCTCTGTGTCTAGTGCTGGTCGTGGAGACGGTGCATCCTCACCAGCACGTGGCCATGGGACACGCTTGGCCTTTTTTTCGGCAGCTGGCCATGTTGAGCCGCAACATGCGGAAGACTTGGTCGAGTGGATGACCAAGCCGTCCTCATCCTCCTCATCCTCTCTCACCCATGCCCAGGGTACTTTGTCTGGCAAAGCAGCGGCCTCTTCCCTTGGCTCAATGTCATCAGTGACTCCTTCCCTAGCCCCACCATGTCCTCCTGAGGAGTCCCTCGAACTGTTTGACCACAGTGTTGGGTACATGCTCCAGGAGGATGCCCAGCGTTTGGAAGGCTCTGATGATGATACTGAGCTCGATGAAGGCAGTAACACGAGCACGGACAGAGGGGGTGCCCAAGAAGGACAGCAATCTGGCAGTCATGCTCCCCCTGCTGCAGCATACTGCCAGGTTTGCTCCAGTGATGAGGAGGGAGGGGATGATGAGGTCACTGACTCAACGTGGGTGCCTGATAGGAGAGAGGAGGAGGAGGAGGAGGAGGAGGAGGAGGCGGCACATCACCAACGAGGCAGGATGCCCTCCAGGGGCCAGCCTAAGGGCAGCACATTGACTGCATCACACCCCAAAGCTCCACATGTGCAGGGCGCTGCAGTCTCTGCGCGTTATTCAAAAAGTTCTTTGGTGTGGGCCTTTTTTGAGACGAGTGCATCAGATCGCACCGCTGCTATTTGCAACATATGTCTCAAGCGTATCTCGCGTGGCCAAAACATCTCCCGCTTGGGTACCACATGCTTGACCAGACATATGTTGACCTGCCATGCAGTTCGTTGGCAAGCGTATCTAAAAGACCCACACCAAAGAACAAAGAGGACCTCTGCTTGCTCCTCATCAGCTGAGATTTCCAACCCCACTAGACCTTCAGTCCTCTCTGAGACCTGCACTGAGAGGAATGAAGGTGTAGAATTAGGTGTGTCACAGCCACGTACTTGTGGGCAATCTGATTTTGGTACACCGACGTCAGATTGTACCAGGCAAATTTCCCTGCCCCAGCTGCTGCACCGCCGAAAGAAGTTTGCTCCCAGCCATCCACATGCCCAACGGTTGAATGCTAGCTTGGCAAAATTGCTAGCACTTCAACTGCTGCCTTTTCAGTTGGTAGACTCTGCCCCCTTCCGTGAGTTTGTGGAATGTGCGGTTCCTCAGTGGCAGGTACCCAAACGCCACTTTTTCTCACGGAAAGCAATTCCGGCTCTCTACCAGCATGTGGAAGGCAATGTCCATGCCTCGCTGGACAGGGCGGTCAGCGGTAAGGTGCATATTACCGCTGACTCATGGTCCAGCAGGCATGGACAGGGACGTTACCTAAGTTTCACGGCGCATTGGGTGACTCTGCTGGCAGCTGGGAAGGATGCAGGACAAGGTGCAGTAGTGTTGGAGGTTGTTCCGCCACCACGCCTCCAAAATGCTAATTATTGTGACACACCTCTCTCCTCCACCCCCTCCTCTTCTTCTTCCTCCATGGCCTCTTCCTCGGAACCAGCGGTGCTCCGTAGTCGTTCAAGGGGCTACGCAAGTACGCAGGCCAAAAGATGCCATGCGGTGCTTGAGCTGGTGTGCTTGGGGGACAGGAGCCACACTGGGGCAGAGGTTCTGTCAGCTCTGCAGGGGCAGGTTCAGAGGTGGTTGACGCCACGCCAACTTAAGGCAGGAATGGTGGTTTGCGACAATGGCACCAACCTCCTCTCTGCCCTCCGACAGGGACAAATGACCCATGTGCCCTGTTTGGCTCACGTCCTTAACTTGGTGGTGCAGCGGTTCTTGGGCAGGTACCCGGGCTTACAGGATGTCCTGAGGCAGGCCAGGAAAGTCTGTGTGCATTTCCGCCGGTCATATAATGCCAGTGCTCGGCTGACGGACCTCCAAAAGGAGTTTAACCTGCCCAAGAACCGCCTAATCTGTGACATGCCCACCAGGTGGAACTCAACGTTGGCCATGCTGCAGCGGCTGCACACGCAGCAGAGGGCCATCAATGAGTACCTGTGCGACTATGGCACCAGGACAGTGTCAGGGGAGCTTGGTTTTTTTTCCCCACGCCAGTAGCCCATGATCAGGGATGCATGCACTGTCCTGTCACCATTTGAGGAGGCCACGAGGATGGTGAGCAGTGACAGTGCATGCATCAGTGACACTGTCCCCCTTGTCCACCTGTTGGAGCACACGCTGCGTGGAATAATGGACAGGGCACTTGAGGCAGAACAGAGGCAGGAAGAGGAGGACTTCCTTAGCTCTCAAGGCCCCCTTTATCCAGACAGTGTTCCTGCGTGCCCGCCGATCACACAGGAAGAGGACGAGGAGGAAGAGGAGGAGGAGGAGGAAGATTGTGTCAGTATGGAGGTGGAGCCTGGCACTCAGCATCAGCAGCAGCCTTTAAGGGATCAGTCCCAAGAAACACATGGACTTGTACGTGGCTGGGAGGAGGTGGCTGTGGACCATGTCGTCATTAGTGACCCAGAGGACTCCGGACCGAATGCCTCAGCAAACCTACGCTGCATGGCCTCCCTGATCCTGCAAAGCCTGCGTAAGGATCCTCGTATTCGTGGTATCAAGGAGAAGGACCAATACTGGCTGGCAACCCTCCTTGATCCACGTTACAAGGGTAAGGTTGCGGACCTTATCTTGCCATCGCAGAGGGAGCAGAGGATGAAACATCTTCGGGAGGCCTTGCAGAAAGGTCTGTGCAACGCGTTCCCAGAGACTGGGAGGTTACAAACTCCTGTTTCTGGACAACATGTTGCTGAGGCTTCGGTCAGTCAAAGAAGGAGCGGTGGAGAAGGTGGCCGTCTGACCGATGCGTTCAGACAATTTTTTGGTCCGCAGCCCCAAGGTATGATCGGTTCCAGCAACCATCGCCAGCGTCTGTTTTACATGGTGCAGGAATACCTAGGGGCAAGATCAGACTTGGACACCTTTCCCACCGAAAATCCTCTGGGTTACTGGGTCTTGAGGATGGATCACTGGCCAGAGCTTGCACAGTATGCAATTGAGCTACTGGCCTGTCCTGCATCCAGCGTTCTTTCGGAACGCACATTCAGTGCTGCTGGAGGCGTGGTAACCGATCACAGGGCGCGTCTGTCCACTGACTCGGTCGATCGACTGACCTTCATAAAAATGAATGAGTCTTGGATCACCACCAGCTACCAAGCACCTGATGCTGATGTAACCGAATAATTTTTTTTGAAATCTCAGATCCCTTCAAAGACTGCCTATGCTGATGCTGAGTGACTATCCCTGAGTAATTATCCTCTTCCTCCTCAATCATCACGCTGATAGCTTGTAAGAACATTTTTGGTTCTGGGTGCCACCACCAGTGCCTAAGGCACAATTTTTCAGCCCCTGTTTAACAGGGGCGTGTAATTACGATTTTTGATGTAATACTTTGCAGCAGGGCTCGTTCCTGCATTCCAACTAGAGTGTCTGTGAGGGGTTGCAGTGTTGTGGCACCAGCACCAATGCCTAAGGCCCAATTTTTCAGCCCTTGTTTAACAGGGGCGTGTAATTAAAATTTTTGATGCAATACTTTGCAGCAGGGCTCGTTCCTGCATTCCAACTAGAGTGTCTGTGAGGGGTTGCAGTGTTGTGGCACCAGCACCAGTGCCTAAGGCCTAATTTTTCAGCTCCTGTTCAACAGGGGCATGTAATTACAATTCTTGATCTAATATTTCACAGCAGAGCCCTGTGAGGGCTTACAGTGTTGTGGCCACAGCAACACCTAAGGCCCAAATTTCTGCTGAGTATATAGGGCAGGACCCTACTTTCAAACAACTAACTTACAAACGACTCCTACTTGCAAACGGAAGGAGACAACAGGAAGTGAAATCTACCCCTAGGAAGGGAAATTCTCTCCTGTAAGAGTTAATATGGGAAAAACATTTCTCCTTTCCACTGATGCTTTCCAATCCATTGGGACAAAAAGTGAGGTGAAATCTTCTGAAGAGGAGGAAAGACAGCAAAACAAATGTCACAGGGGTGATAACCCTTCCCTATGTTTTCCAAAAAGCTTAAAAAAGATTTTTTGGCTGGAGCTAAACACGTTAAAAATGTACCCGTTCAAAATTACAAAGAGATTCTACTTAACAACAAACCTACAGCCTGTATACTGCTGTTCAGAGTATATAGGGCCTGGTGGCCCCACACCTTTCCTTATTTTAATTTGGGTGCGGGGTTCCCCTTAATATCCATACAAGACCCAAAGGGCCTGGTAATGGACTGGGGGGTACCCATGCCGTTTGTCTCACTGATTTTCATCCATATTGCCAGGACCCGACATTACATTAAACCCGCAAGCAGTTTTAAATGAGATTTTTTCCTTTAAAAATGACATTTGGTGCAGGGACTGTTCTAAACACGGGAAACACGCGTCACTTTACAGGCATACTATAGACACCCCTCAGGTACGATATTTAAAGGAATATTTCACTTTTTTTTTTTTTTACTTTAAGCATCATTAAAATCACCCGAAAAAACGGCCGTTTTTAAAAGTTTTTTTTGCATTGATACATGTCCCCTGGGGTAGGACCCGGGTCCCCAAACCCTTTTTAGGACAATACCATGCAAATTAGCCTTTAAAATGAGCACTTTTGATTTCGAACGTTCGAGTCCCATAGACGTCAATGGGGTTCTAACGTTCGTGCGAACTTTCGGTCCGTTCGCAGGTTCTGGTGCGAACCGAACCGGGGGGTGTTTGGCTCATCCCTAGTTGTCTAAGCTCCGTGAGTGAAATGCATTGGGGGCGTGGCCTCGTTGGAGCCCGGGCTGAGGCTTGAATACACCTTCTTACGGGGTTTTGCAGAAATGTGCGACTTCCAGGACTTTTCCCTTTTCCATGAGATGTCTAGAGCTGGGGCGAGCTCTGTCCTTGTCCAAACTCCAGTGAAGATATCCTCCAGGGTCCAGCTGCCCGCACAACACGGGGCATACTTCATTAGAGGGAATTGGTGTGACAAAGGCTGGAGGGAATTCTTTTTAGTTAAACATCAGGTTTAGGAATTCCAGATTCTATCTACCTGCCACAGCTATTACATGCATTACATGCAATGATGGAGTCATTCTCCTCTGATGGATTCTCCAGAATGTAGAGTCTAGAGAGCCATAGAGTGACACTGCACTACCAATATTACGGACCGCCCACCACAGTTTTACGTCGAAGTATTGTTGTTATGGCAGCAGCTAGATACTATAACCCCGATATTCTCTTCTTCAGCGGGCGGTCTGCTTTCAGATAAATGTGGTCTCTGCGGCGGATTCGCCACAAAATCACTTTTATCAGCGGCGGGAGAGGGCCCCCCCCCCTCCCGCCGCGCTGTGGTGCCCTCCGCCGCTTACCGGAGCCGTCGGTAGTGGCGGAGGCGATCGGATCCTTCTTCCTGCTAGGCATGGAGACGAGTGAGGGGAAGATGGCCCCCACCCATCTCCATATCATTGCAGGGTGGAAGCCACGTCAAAACATCACTTCCGTCCATAGCTCTTAAAGGGACATTTTTTAATTATTTATTATTTTTAAATGACAATTTTTATTTTTTTATTGCATATTTGTGTAAATATGAGATCTGAGGTCTTTCTGACCCCCAAATCTCATATTTAAGAGGTCCTGTCATGCTTTTTTTGGAAGTTTACATTGTAATAGGAATAAAAGTGACACAACTTTTTTTTTTTAAAAGAACAGTGTAAAAATAAAAAATAAAAGGTAAAATAAATAAGAAAAAAAAAAAGTTTTTTAAATGCACCCCGTCTCGCCGAGCACGCGTGCAGAAGCGAATGCATACATGAGTAGCGCTCGCATATGAAAACGGTGTTCAAATCACACATGTGAGGTACCGCCGCGATCGGTAGAGCGAGAGTAATAATTCTAGCCCTAGACCTCCTCTGTAACTCAAAACATGCAACCTATAGAATTTTTTAAACGTTGCCTATGGAGATTTTTAAGGGTAAAAGTTTCTTGCCATTCCACGAGCGGGCACAGCTTTGAAGTGTGACATGTTGGGTATCAGTTTACTCGGCGTAACATTATCTTTTCACAGTATAGAAAAAATTGGGCTAACTTTACTGTTGTCTTATTGTTTAATTCAAAAAAGTGTATTTTTTCCAAAAAAAGTGGGCTTGTAAGACCGCTGCGCAAATACGGTGTGAAAAATATATATAATGTTTGGGGGTTCTAAGTAATTTTCTAGCAAAAAAAAACATTTTTTAACTTGTAAACATACTCACCTGAGCCCTTTCTCGATCCAGCTAACATTTACATGAGCCTCTGCTGTCACGGGTCTCTCTGTCTTCATTGGCTCCCACTGCTGTCAATCACAGCCAGTAAGCCAATAAGGAGAGAGTAGGGGGCGGGGCCGAGCCGCAGCTCTATGTGTCTTATGGACGCATAGAGCGGGGCTTGGGAACGAGCACGTACTAGTACCCCCATATCTAGCAGCTTGCTATTGGGGGCACTGGTCAAGGCAAGGGGGGGAGGAGCCAGGAGTGCTGGCGGGGTACCCCAGAAAAAGAGGATCTGGGCTGCCCTGTGTAAAACCCTTGCACAGAGTAAGTATAACATATTTGTTATCAAATAAAATAAATAAATAAACCCTTAGAATCACTTTAAAGTGGTTGTAAAGGTTTGTTTTTTGTCTTCTTTTAAATAACAAACATGTTATAACTACTCTGTGCAGTGGTTTTGCACAGAGCAGCCCCGATCCTCCTCTTCTGGGGTGCCCCGGCGGCGGTCCTTGCTCCTCCCATTCATTGGGTGCCCCCCATGGAGAGCTGCTTTCTCTGGGGGCACCCGTGCAGGCACGCTTACGAGTTCCGCTGCTGCGTTCATTGACGCAGACAGCGGGACTCAGCCCCACCCCCCACGTCACTGAATTTGATTGTCAGCAGCGGGAGCAATCTATCCAATGAGGAGGGAGACAGCGGCTGGAGCTGCCGGGCTTGTGCCCATCGCTGGAACGATCGGGTTCAGGTAAGAAAAAGGGGGGGCTCAGGGGGGCTGCTGCAGCACAGAAGGTTTTTTTTACCTTAATGCATAGAATGCATTAACCTGTAACTTTACAACCCCTTTAATTACAATAATAATTAGCAAGAACAACAACAATCATATAGATCTAAAATCTACATTACCCTAGGGCTCAGTTATCAAGACAAACATTTCACCAGCCCAGAATAACACAAACTGGTTCTATTTATCAGAAACTGGCTACACCCCTCATCTCATTTTGCATAGCGGAATGATAAATGAGTCATTGTACAGAACATGGCGTGTGCCCATTACCCAGGCGCTAATTCAGCCCGCATGTTCCCATAACGCCCTGTTAAATGGAGAGTACCATCTACAAGATGCCATGTGGAAATACAAGCTGAATTTAAAGGTACACTGAACAATATTCTTATTCTCTAAATATAATACATACACATTAAATACTTAAAGGGGTTGTAAACCCTCATTTAAAAAAAAAAATAACAAACATGTTATACTTACCTGCTCTATGCAATCGTTTTGCACAGAGCAGCCCCGATCCTCTTCAGCTGGGGTGCACCCATGGCGCTCTTGGCCCTCACTTTCCCTAGGGGCGGGCTCACTCCTGAATCCCAGTGCTGCGTCCAATGACACAGACAGCGGGACTCAGCCCCGCCTCCTCACTCCCGTGTCACTGGAATTGATTGACAGCAGCGGGAACCAATGGAGCTGCAGCACAGATGGTTTTTCACCTTTAATGCATAGATGGCATTAAGGTGAAAAACCTTGAGGCTTTACAACCACTTTAATGGTCATGTGGTTTGTTTTTCATGAAACTGTTTCTTACTGAGTTCTTCTGCTTCCTTTTAATGTCCTCCATGACCTCATGAACTTCTTCTTTCCCCCCTCACTTCTGTTTGTTTGGAATGAGCAGTGCATGTTAGTTGTGGTCATGTGTACAGCACACTGCACATCCCATAGTCCATCTCAGGAGCAAGAAAGGGTGACTATATTCCTTCATAAAAGAGAATACATACTTGAATAGTTTTTTTTTTTTTTTTTTTTTTTTTTTATAAACCAGAATTTAGTGTCACTTTAAAATGTTATTTCACCTTTACAGAAAAAAATAAATAATTTAAAGCTGAATTACAGGCAAACATCAAGGACACTATCAAAATCCATAGATTGAAGTAAAATGTTTCTTCTTCCCAAAGGATTTGTTATTCTGTTCAGCCAGTCCTGTGTTATAGGCACCCCTACGCGATAGAAACCACCCGTGTCCTGGAATTCCATACAGACTACACTGCAAACCCAATTATATGTTGCCTATGTTTTCCAACTCACACAGCAAGCTATTTTTTTTTACATAAATATATTTCTTGCTTTTTAGATGTTTCTCAGGCGGGAATGACATGACTGATTGCAAGATTTTTTGAACAGAAGATTGAGCCTGTCCCAAGTCTGTCCTCATTAACCACTTCAGCCCCGGCAGGATTTGCCCCCATCCTGACCGGGCCATTTTTTCACTATACGGCACTGCATCGCTTTAACTGACATTTGCGCGGTCGTGCGACGTTGTACCCAAACAAAATTGACGTCCTTTTTTCCCCACAAATAGAGCTTTCTTTTGGTGGTATGCATTTTTTATTTTTTTGCGCTAGAAACAAAAAAAGAGCAACAATTTTGAAAAAAACACAATATTTTTTACTTTTTGCTATAATAAATATCCCCAAATTTAAAAAAAATAAATAAATTTTCTTCCTCAGTTTAGGCCAATATGTATTCTTCTACATTCTTCTATATTCTTTTGCAGTCTGTGCCCTGTTTCCTGAATACTGATATGGTGTGGTAATATACAAACACTTCATTTACAGTGGTGTGAGTGGCCTTCAATCTTTAACCAGGTGTGTCAGTGAAGACTGAGCAGTTTAAAGAGTTATAGCAGAACAGAAAACCCTTCATACCAAGCAGCTCCTGCGGGGGTAGTGCTACAAGTAGGGGTTCGTCCAGGATACCTCTGTTCTGAAAGCAAGAAACTAAGATAACAAGGCATAAACAGTCAACCTAGTGGTGCAAGGAGGAAAATACCTGGAGAGAAGTGCAGATTGGACAAGTAGTCATGGCACTAGCTCCTGACCTCTCGTACCTACAGTGCATCCGGAAAGTATTCACAGCCTTTCACTTTTTTCACATTTTGTTATGTTACGGCCTTATTCTAAAATGGATTAAATTCATTATTTTCTTCAAAATTCTACAAACAATACCCCATAATGACAACATGAAAGATGTTTGTTTAAAATCTTTGCAAATTTATTAAAAATGAAAAACGAAAAAAATCACTTGTACATAAGTATTCACAGCCTTTGCTCAACACTTTGTTGAAGCACCTTTGGCACCAATTACAGACTCAAGTCTTTCTGAGTATGATACTACAAGCTTGGCACACCTACTCTTAGGCAGTTTTTTCTCATTCTTCTTTGCATAACCTCTCAAACTCCATCAGATTGGATGAGAAGCGTCTGTGCACAGCCATTTTCAGATCTCTCCAAAGATGTTCAATCGGGTTCAAGTCTGGGCTCTGGCTCGGCCACTCAAGGACATTCACAGAGTTGTCCCCTAGCCACCCCTTTGTTATATTGGCTGTGTGCTTAGGGTCATTGCACTGATGGAAAATGAACTTTCTCCCCAGTCTGAGGTCCAGAGCGCTCTAGAGCAGGTGCTTTGCTGCATGCGCGTTTTTTACACGTTTTGGTGCGTTTTTGATACAGTCCAGTGCATTTTTTCCTAACCTAAAATAAGGACATGTGCGTTCCAGTGCATTTTTGGTGCATTTAGGTGCGTTCCAGTTTGTTTTTGATGCGTTTTACCGCGTTCCAGTACAGTCCAGTGCAGAAAAAAATGCAGCATGTTCTACTTTATTTCTGGAACTGGAACTGACTGCACTGGTGTAAACTATGCCATTGAAAACCATATAATCTACTTTCCTTTTGTTGCATTTCACACAGAGGGCTTTCACACTAGAGCGGTGCACTAGCAGGACGGGAAAAAAAATCCTGCTAGCAGCATCTTCGGAGCGGTGTATACACCGCTCCTACCCATTGAAATCAATGGGACAGCGTGGCTATACCGCCGGCAAAGCGCCTCTGCAGAGGCGCTTTGCAGTGGTTTTTAACCCTTTCTCGGCCACTAGTGGGGGGTAAAACTGCCCCGCTAGCGGCCGAATACCGATGGTAAAGCGCTGCTTACAATAGCGGCGCTTTACCGCCGACGCCGCCCCCACCCCAGTGTGAAAGGGGCCTAACTGACAGTATTTTGGCCTGGCAATTTGCAAAGCCCTGCACCCTGGGAGGAGAAGGAAAACGTCACAAGCTCCGCCAGGCCCTGAAGTGCCAGGTTTTTTCCCAAGGGCTCCAATGGAGCACAGCAGCAGGTTGAACAGGGGGAGAATAAGTAGGTTGTTCTTACAATAGTCTCTGTCAATTTGTCCTGAATGGGTAAACTTTGCCTGAAATAAACATTGGCAACAAGTCCTGTTATTAATGGGCTAGCTAGTATGATATTGGCCTGGTGGCAACCCTACTGTAGAGAAATCTGTAGAGCTTCCTTTAATGTTACTGGGCTTCCTGTGTTATGCCCTTTTCCTGCCAGCCTACTATCCAATCACAGCACTGGCTTCTAAGGCACTCTGATGTCATAGTGGGCTTAGGCTTTCCACTTCTAGGAAAAAAGCCGTTTATAATTTATTTCACATTAATATAATTTGCAACAAGTCAAATGTTTACTAAAAAAGCCAGCAATACACCAAACACATGGGAACTCTAAGTGGACAGTAGAAAAGGGGGTGGTAGATTAGCTCAAAGGGTTCCACTTTTTCTGCAGCCCTCATATACCCCTTTCAATATCCCCCCAACAACTAATAAAAGTCACCCTGTAGTGCAGTACCCTGTCTTCTGCTACATAATCCCCCCCTATCCCATGCACCAACCTGTCCTCTTCTGTACAGCCCCACCCACTCCATGCAATATCCTGCACAGTCTCTCCCTTTGCCATGCAATACCCTGCCATCCTCTGTACAGCCTCATTCAACATATGCAACAACCTGCCCGCTTCTGTATTGTCCCTCCCTATCCCAAGCACTGCCCTGTCCTCTTCTGTAGAGCCCCATCCAACCCATGCAATGCACTGCACAGTTCCTCCCTATCACATGCAATACCCTCTCCTTTCTGTAAAGTCTCATCCAACCTATACAATACCCTGCTCTCTTCTACACTGTCCCTCTCTATCCAATGTAATACCCTCACCTCTTCTGTAAAGCCCCATCCAATCTATGCAATACCCTGCCCTCTTCTGTACAGCTCCTTCCTATCCCATGCAATACCTTGCTTAGGGTTAACCACCTTTTCTTCAAGTCAAACCCAAACACTTTAGCGGCACACAGCAATTTTTGTTTTTTTTATAAACTATACATATATTTTGCTATTAAATAAGATTTCTAATCATATGAAGTTAATAACAAGAGTCCCCCTTTACATCAGAGTCCACAGAGTTCCCCTTTTAGATATAAATTCACAGAGTTCACTTTCTCTGTAAGGGGGGACTCTGATGTAAGGGAGAACTCTGGGGACTCTAACATAAGGGATGCCCTGGGAACACTGATTTAAGGGGGAACACTGAGAACTCTGATGTACGGAGAGGACTCTGATGTAAGTGGGAACACTGCAACCTCTGGTGTAATGGGGAACTCTTATGTAAGGGGTCCTCTGAGAACCCCGAATTACCTTAGTGTATTCACTCAGAAGCAGGAGAGAGAAGGAGGGAGACTTCAGTCACAGACAAGGACGGATGGTGAGCTCACTCACCCCTTGGCAGTCAGCACCCCTCATCCAAATGCATCTGGAAGTCATCGTCCGGTCTGAATAATGTGTCCGGGTTTCAGGCAGTGGTGCAAAGTGGATTTGCCTTTCGTAAATAACCCCCAATGTGTTTATAGTTCGATAAAATTTCAGGATCCAACTCAAACTGGGCCTTCTAAAATACGATCCTGCTTTGGACTGGGATCCCAGATAAATCTTCTAGCTTTTTGTGATTCATTTATGTTTTTAGTAAACTTTATTATTTATTAGCAAATATTTAGTGCTTCTCCAAGTGACACTTTCACCACTTGGGGCACTACAACTGGTTGTGCCGGCCCACACTGCACAGGCATAGTCCTCGTCACCATCAGGAAAACAGCCTGCATCAATGATGTGCAGCTGGTGATGCAAATACACAGGAAGTGACTTAAAGTGTTACTAAACCCACAACAGAAAAATCAGTCTGTATATGCAGTAAAGCATGCTTGTTATACTCACTGTGGAACCTAAGGGGTTAATCCTCTGTATTGTGTAAAAAAAAAAACTGTTTGATCCTGTATGCACAGATCCTCCTCTTCTTCCACTGACTCCAAAACAGGTCCGGATAAGACAGAGTTACTGGAGTCAAGCTGCACATGCTCAGTTTGGTGTGTATTGTGAGAGGGTTTTTTTTTTTCTTGGGAGAGTGCATGTGATCTGCACAGGGCCAATCAGCACTGTCCAGACAGCGGGTCAGGGGTCCTGCATCCTGATAGTATAGTCGGTGCAGTGTGAAAACTCCTCCTACAAGCTTTAACCAGGATCTGATAGAAATCACAAGACTGCTAAATACTGCTGCTGTCCAGAACCTGTCATTGTATCAGTGTTCCGTCTATCACGGACGAGGAGGAGGCGGGACTTTGTTACAATGGATGGCTGCCGAACAGACTGCATGACACAGCGGGAGACACCCGCTGTTTTGGTTATCAAAGGTACAGCTGCAGATGGGCACAGTGAGGCTGCACCCTCACTTGAGTATAAGCCAAGGGGGGCTAGGGGCGCTTTTTCAGCAAAAAAATGTGCTGAAAATGTCGGCTTATACTCAAGTATATACGGTATATTTACTTTCTCCAATCCCATACACAAAAACAAGCAATTAATCCTTCCCACTGCAAGGGAAAAGTTTTTCTTTTGCTCGAAGTTGGGCTTTCAGGTACAACTAAAGGCAAAAGTTTTTTTTAGCTTTGGACAGAGGGGAGATGGATTAGAACACCATTCACTTTTTATTGCTGTCTGTGTCTCCATTAGGGAGATTCACCCTCTCTAGTTGTCCTTAAAGTGGAGGGCCACCCTGAAAAAAAAAAAATTGCACCAAAAATCTTTAAAAAATTAAAAAAGAAACATTTGCAGAAAAAAAAAAATTTTAAACTTACCTGAAGCCTTGTTGCTAGGCAGTCTTCCTAATCTGCCTCTTCCTATTCCGCGGCGTGTCCTGTTCCTGAGCGGCCCCGTTGCCTTCTGGGAACTGTGTGTGTTCCCAGAACACCACGGGGCCAGTCACAGAGCGCCGCGCTGCTGGCGTGTGCGCAGTAGAAAACTGGCAGTGAAGCCGCAAAGCTCCACTGCCTGTTTCCCTTAGTTAGGATGGCGGTGCCGGGACCGGCCGACATCGCGGGCACCCAGGACAGGTAAGTGTACTTATTTAAAGTCAGCAGCTACAGTGCTTGTAGCTGCTGACTTTAAAAAAAAAAAATTTCGCTGGCCAGAATCCCGCTTTAATACCATTATCATTGTAAGTGAAAGAAAATCCCACATTTTTGGTTGTCCCCAGAAAAGTAATAGATGGGAAATCTTCCAATGGGGACACTAGTTCTGGTGACCTGGGGGTCCCCAAGGAATTCCCTTAGGCCCGGTTTACACCTATGCATTTTTTAGTGCATTTTCAGTTTTGCAGAGACACACGACAGTCTATTTAACATGGTTTCCTTTGGGTCACGTTCACATCTGTGCATTTTATGGAAAGGGCCAGGGACTTCTTTCTGGTTTTTGGTTCCATAGACTTCAATGGATCAAAAACGTGTATTGAAAAACGCAAAATGCACCTGCATAGGTGTGAACCAGGCTTTAATTTGTAGGGATTTCCTGTTATTATTATTAGTCACGATTTATATAGCGCCAACAGTTTAGCAACACTTTACAATGTAGAGGGGGGGACAGCACAATTACAGTACATTACAGAAGGGACAGGAGGGCCCGGCTCGTAGAGCTTACATTCTAAAGGGAGGGGGTGGTGGTACAAAAGGTAATCAATGCGGGGAATGATTTGATGGGGGTGGCTCGGGGACAGTTGTTAGGTGGGTGTGGGATAGGCTTCCCTGAATAAGTGAGTTTTCAGGGATCTCCTAAAGGTGGACAGGTTAGGGGCTGATCGGATATACCCGGACAGGGAGTTCCAGAGGATGGGAGAGGCTCTTGAGAAGTCCTGAAGGCGAGCACTTCCTGTTACTTCCTGTTTGGCTATGAGACAGGAAGTGAAGAGAAATCTCCCCAATGGGACACAGATGGCTAAAAAATAAATGGACAGGGGTTATGACTGCCCCTTACTCTATCCAAAACGAAAAACAATAACATGTTTTAATGAATACACAATTGCATTAGCGTTGTGTCTATATGTTCTGCTTTCAGGAAGCCAATTCACTTGCATTTATTCATTCACGATATACAAACATACTACTTTTAGATACTTCACAAAATAATACAGTTCTGATTATGTACACAGGAGCAGCTTAGTCCTTCCAGGCTGGCAAAAAAAAAAAAAAACACATGCAAAATGCTAATTTTCCAGCTAAGCGCCATGAATTTTATATTAGCACATATATGATTGATAATCAAGGAGGTGAAGGGCTAATTGGGCCATATGGAAACATACTGCAATCCATATGCCATCTTGGTTACCCATGCTTAAACAGGCATTAGCAACATCTGGATAGCGCGATATCCAGCTGTGTAACAAGAAAAGCACACCAACGTCTCTTGTGCAATGCTCCGTCGTCACCAGCGCAGGTTCCATCATGAGGATTGTTTTTCCTTTACCCACATCATAAAATCCAGCGTTACAATAGCAGATTCCATGCTAAGAATAGACTTCTGTTTTCATAGAGGAGCATTGTAGAAGATGACATACCCAGTTTTATCACACAGCTAAAAATGACAAGACTCCGCCTCGCCCACACAGAGATAAGCATCAAGGAAGTACATAGTAGGAGATCCTCTAACAGTTCTACTTTTCATGCAAACTCGCATTTTTTTTTTTTTTGTTCAGCCTAAACAGTTCTGCTATTGTGGGCGCTCTGCCAGGTTCCTGCGGTGCTGGGGTTACAGCTAGAGAATTACAGTTGGAAGAACTCCCAGCAGGGGTGAAAGCGGCCGCCCTGCCCTCCCAGCCCTCTGGCCATTTCAGGTCACTTGTCAATCAAACAGGAAAAAAGAAACTTGTATACGGCAGAAGTTTTAGGACACTGGCAGTACAACCTGAAAAGCAAAATCTTGTGCCACTGATGACTGACAGCTAAAGGCAAACCTTTCAGTATTTTCCAGCTGTACAAATCAGTCAAAAATTCTGCATCAAAGTCATAAATGCGCGGGGAAAACGGGACCAGGTCCAGCTTGGAAAGTGATTGACAGGTGGGACAGAACTTTGAAGTCACTCTTCTGTAGGCTCCTCTATACAAGCTTTTATCATCGACTAGGGAACCAAGAAGTTTATTTCAGGAAACGTTCAGGAACCTGCAAATCCAAAGAAGTTCATCAAAATTCGAAGATGCTCTGCAGCAGCTACGTAACAGTAAATAAAATAAATAATTCAAAAGGTTAAAGTGTTACTTAACCCACAATAGTAAAATCAGTCTGTATATGCAGTCGAGCTGCACGATTCTGCCCAAAATGAGAATCATGATTGTTTTCCTTAGAATAAAAAGATCACGATTCTCGCGGCGTAAAATCTTTCACATTATACAAAAAAAAATTGGGCTAACTTTACTGGTTAGGTTTTTTTTTAATTCATTAGAGTGTCATCTTTTCCCAAAAAATTGCATTTGAACATTACTCATTATATATATATATATATATATATATATATATATATATATATATATATATATATATATATATATATAATGATTGGGGGTTCTAAATAATTTTCTAGCAAAAAAAAAAGATTTTAACTTGAAACCAACAAATGTCAGAAAAAGGTTTAGTGTTTAAGTGGTTAAACTTCCCTTATTTACACACCAAAGTGTATTGCTTTGATCTAAAGGACAAATTGTTACAATGTTTATACTTAAGTTCCACTGCTAAAGAATGTTGTGATTCTTGGCAGACTGCCCGTTTTTTTTTTTTTACTTTCTTTTGACGGCTGTCAGCTTTAGCAGAGCAGAGTTTTCTGCATAGAAAGAATCGGGAAAATACTTTGTCAAGATCGCAACAGGAAAAAATTGTGATAACGAATAATTGTGCAGCTCTAATATGCAGTATAGGGATCTCCAAACTACGGCTCTCCAGCTATTGCAGAACTACACGTCTCATGAAGCCTTGTGAAACTCTGACATTCGCAGACATGACTTGGCATGATGGGAATCGTAGCTCCTGAACAACTGGAGGGCCACAGTTTGGCGACCCCTGCAGTAAAGCATGCTTGTTATACTCACTGTGGAACCTAATGGGTTATTACTTCACATTGTTTGATCCTGTCTTCCCTGATCCTCCCCTTCTTTTACTGTCCCCAATCCATCTCCTGATAAGACAGAGTCTTTGGAGTCACTAGGCACATGCTCAGTTAAACGTGTATTGCTAGTTTTTTTTCTCTTGGGAGGGTGCATGTGATCAGCACAGGGCCAATCAGCTCTGTCCAAACAGAGGGACAGGGGACCTGCAGCCTCACACGACAGTCAGAGTAGAATAAAAAGTCCACCTACAAGCTTTGACCAGACACTGATAGAGGTCACAAGACTGCTATATACTGCTGATGAGAAAGGGTATTCAGCAGTTTATATTGATGAAAATAATTGCATTTCCATGTTCTGTGTACTGTGGGAAACCGGATATAGTGAGTGCAGGCTGCTGGCTTTAGTAACACTTTAAAGTGTTACTAAATCCACAACAGTAAAATCAGTCTGTATATGCAGTAAAGCATGCTTGTTATACTCACTGTGGAACCTAAGGGATTAATCCTCTGCATTGTGTAAAAAGGCTGCTTGATCCTGTATGGACAGATCCTTCTCTTCTTGCACTGTCCCCAATCCATCTCCTGATAAGACAGAGCCTATGTAGTCACCCTGCACATGCTCAGTTTGATGTGTAGTGCTAGAGTTTTTTTTTTTTTTCTTGGGAGGGTCCATATGATCAGCACAGGGCCAATCAGCACCGTCCAGACGGAAGGTCAGGGGTCCTGCAGCCTCAAAGGACAGTCAGAGTAGAATAAAAACTCCTCCTACAAGCTTTTACCAGACACTGATAGAAGTCACAAGACTGTTATATACTGCTGATGAGAAAAGGTATTTAGCATGATATATTTACTAAAATAATTGCATTTCCATCTTCTGTGTACTGTGGGAGACCAGATATAGTGAATGCATGGTCCAGGGTTTAGTAACACTTTAAGCAGTATAACCTAAGAAGTATAAAACTGAGACCTGAACCCTGTTCCATGTGGTATGCCCCAACTAGACACAGTCATAAATTCTGCATAATGCCTCCAAAGCTGGAACTTTTTCAGCTAGAAAAGTGATTGACAGCCTGTCAGGTCAATCCTCAGTATGTGATTGGTTGTCTATACAAACACCTGTCCTATTCTCAGCTACGCAGGGCTTATTTTGGCCTTCTAAAAGATCCTACAGCAGGTTCAGTTCTTTATGAAGGACTGCAGCAGCTAGGTTTGAATTCCAAGAGGTTCAACATTCAAAGAGGCTCTGCAGCAGCTATATATATATATATATATATATATATATATATATATATATATAAAAAAGGTCCTGAAAAGCAGAAGATTGACAGCTGAACCTTGTGCAATGTTGTTTGATCCAACTACAGTCCACACAGTCAGTCAAAAGCCTTGAAAGCAGAAACACGTTCAGCAAGAAAAGTGACTGACAGCCCGTGAGGTCAATCCTCTGGAGGAGATGGGTTCTTTAAGCAAACACCTACCTCATTCTAGGAAATTTCGGGGATACTTTGGTTTTGCAAGAGAACTTAAAGCATCTGCGTTTTAAAAAAAACTACTGCAGCAGCTGTATTAAAATTCCAAGAGGTTCTGCAGCAGTCTGCGAGCTCAATCCTCTGTAAGCTATGGCTTCTCTATACAATCTCCTATCCTATATGCAGAGCTTACTTTGACTTCCCAAGAGATCCCCATACATCTACAATTTTGTAAGAAGTGCTGCAGCAGCTATGTTAAAATTTCAAGAGGTTCTGCAGCAGCCTGTGAGGTCAGTTGTCTGTGGGTTTCCTATACAAACACCTATCCTATATGCAGGGCTTACTTTGCCTTTGCACCTGCAATTGTAAAGTCCCACAGCAGCTATGTTAACACTTCATGAGGTTCTGCAGCAGCCTATAGGATCAATCCTCTGCAAGCTATGGCTTCCCTATACAAACTCCTCTCCTATATATACACATGCAGGGCTTACTTTGGCTTTCCAGGAGGTCTTATAGCACCTGCAACTTTTAAAGAAGTACTGTAGCAGCTAAGTCAAAATTCCAAGAGGTTCTGCAGCAGCCTGTGAGGTCAATCCTCTGTAGGCAATGGCTTCTCTATTACAGATTCCTATCCTATTCTATATGCAGGGCTTATTTTTGGCTTTTCCAGGGGATCCTACAGCACTTTAAATTTTTAAGAGGTTCTGCGGCAGGTATGTTATAGTTCCAAGAGGTTCTGCAGCAGCTTGCAAGGTCAATCCTAGACAATGGCTTCTCTGTAAAATTCCTCTCCAGTTCTATAGGTAAGGCTCATTTTGGCTTTTCAGGAGATCCTATAGCACCTGCAATTTTTAAAGAAGTTCTGCATCAGCTATATCATCATTCCAAGAGATCCTGCACTAGGAGGTCAATCATCTGTAGGCTATGGGTTCTCTATACAAACTCCTATCCTATATGCAGGGCTTACTATGGCTTTCAGAGGTGCCCTATATATAGCACCTGTCTTTTGTAAGAAGCGATGAAGTAGTTATGTTTTATTTCTAAAAGCAGCTTTAATTCCAAGAGGTTCTGCAGCAGCCGGTGATGTTGATCCTCTGTAGGCTATGGGTTCTCTATACAAACTCCTATTCTATATCCAGGGCTTATTTTGGCTTTCCATAATGTCCTATAGCACATGCAATTTGTAAAGAAGTCCTGCAGCAGCTATGTTATCATTCCAAGAGGTTCTGCAGCAGCCTGGAAGGTTAATTCTCTGTAGGTGATGGCTTCCCTATGCAAACTCCTATATGCAAGGCTTACTTTGGCTTTCTTACTTTGGATGTCCTACACCACCTGCAATCTTTATAATTCCAAGAGGTTTTGCAGCAGCTTTGTAATAAAAATAAGCTGGGTTACTCTTTAATGACTCCCCCCCCAGGCCCCAGCTATTTAACCTGCCAGGGGTGAAGTAGCCCCCACCATGCCCATCCTGCCAGGGTGATCACACCAGCCCCTCCACACCCCCTGGCACATAATTTACCCATCCTGCCAAGGTGATGACACCAGCCCCCCACACCCCCTGGCACATACTTTACCAATCCTTTTTCCGATCCTCCAGCAGAAGACCCCCAATCCCCCCACATTACAGGCTGCAGCTGCTTCTATTGCTCATCTTATGAAACTTTTTTATTTTTTTTTGGTGGTTGTCTCCCTCCCCTCCCCCTCCTCTGAGAACCCCCCGGATCCGGTGTTGCTGTATTTTCCGTGCAGCCGCTAGATGAAGCGCTCCATTGTAGCCAGCGCGCAGTCCAGGAGCGGCACCGCAAGCCCGGCTTCCCCAGCCAAGAGCGTCAGCGCTGACATCAGCGCCCGGCCTTGTCTCCGTGACGTCAGCAGAGCTATAAATATCCCCCGGGGCGGCTTCGAGCGTGATGGAGATCCAGAAATAGAAGAAGGGGGAGGAGTCCTGCCTGCGGCTTTCCCTCTCACTTTCCACTCGTGCTCCGCTCGATAGCGCCCTGCAAAGCCGTGGCGTCACGGTGCAGCTTCTACACACTTCTTTCCATTAGTTAGCAGTTGTTTTACTTAATAAAAAGCAGACAGCCGGCATTGTATTCAGAATGTGCTCTGTGTACATCGATATGTGCTCTGTGTGTGTGCTCTGTGTACATCAACAAGTAATCTATGTGTGCTCTGTGTACATCAACAAGTAATCTATGTGTGCTCTGTGTACCAACGTGTGCACTGTGTGTGCACCAACATGTGCACTGTGTGTACATTAATATGTGCTCTGTGTACATTAATATGTGCTCTGTGCACATTAATGTGATCTTTGTGTGCTCTGTGTACATTAATATGTGCTCTGTGTACATCAACATGTGCTCTGTGTGTGCTCTGTGTACATCAATGTGTGCTCTGTGTACATCAATGTGTGCTCTGTGTACATCAACAAGTAATCTATGTGTGCTCTGTGTACATCAACAAGTGATCTATGTGTGCTCTGTGTACCAACATGTGCACTGTGTGTACATTAATATGTGCTCTGTGTACATTAATAGGTGCTCTGTGTACATTAATGTGCTCTGTGTACATTAATACGTGCTCTGTGTACATCAACATGTGCTCTGTGTGTGCTCTGTGTACATCAATGTGTGCTCTGTGTACATCAACAAGTGATCTATGTGTGCTCTGTGTACCAACATGTGCACTGTGTGTGCTCTGTGTACATTAATATGTGCTCTGTGTGTGCTCTGTGTACATTAATATGTGCTCTGTGTACATCAAGTGATCTATGTGTGCTCTGTGTACATCAACAAGTGATCTATGTGTGCTCTCTGTGTGCTCTGTGTACATCAACATGTGCTCTGTGTACATTAATATGTGCTCTGTGTGTGCTCTGTGTACATTAATATGTGCTCTGTGTACATCAAGTGATCTATGTGTGCTCTGTGTACATCAACAAGTGATCTATGTGTGCTCTCTGTGTGCTCTGTGTACATCAACATGTGCTCTGTGTACAATGTAACAGGCCAAAGTATTCCCTGTAAAGCTAAACTCCACAAATAGTAAATATAGCAATACAAGAGGCGTGTTTTCTGTGTGTATTTCCTCCAGATCAGTGAAAGTTCTCCTTCCTGTAATACAGACCTCTTACTGCTGCTCTCTGTCCATGTGCAGGGTGACCGGTCTTGTATCCGCCCCCCTCCTGTAGTGGGTGGAGTCAGCTGGGGCTCTCCTGCAGCTCTGCTCAAGCTATGTACAGCTCAGTGATGATGCCACTGCTAGTTTTACAAGGTAATAACTGGGTTTGCAATACATTTATATCCTTTGTGGCTGTTGTGGACTACAGATCGGAGTAAGGGGTCGATCCCGGCCCCTTACCACGTGATCAGCTGTCAGCTAATGACAGCTGATCACGTGATGTAAACAGAAGATCGGTAATCGTTTTTTTTTTCTTCTCACGCTAACAGCGTGAGGAGAAAAAAAAGCTGATCACCAGCTTCTGTTGAAGGAACATTGGTCCCAAAGAGGAAGAGGCAAAGTCGCCTCATATGTGCCATCCAGTACCGCCTGCCAGTGCCACGAATCAGTGCCCACAGTGCCCCCCAGTACATAAGTGTCAGCAATCAGTGCCACCTATCAATGCCCATGAGTGCCACCTATCAATGACCACCAGTGGTGCCAATCAGTGCCTCATCAGTGCTGCCTATCAGTGTCACCTACCAGTGCCGATCAGTGCCCATCACTGCCACCTATCAGTGCCCATCACTGCCACCCATCAGTGCCAGCTATCAGTGTCACCTATCAGTGCCACCTATTAGTGCCCTTCAGTGCCACCTATCAATGCCCATCAGTGCCACCTCTCAGTGCCCACCAATGCCACCTATCAGTGCCCACCAGTGCCACCTCATCAGTGCCCACCAGTGCCACCTCATCAGTGCCCACCAGTGCAACCTATTTGTGCCCACCAGTGCCACCTTATTAGTGCCCATCAGTGCAGCCTCATCAGCATACATCAATGAAGGAGAAAAATTACATGTTTGCAAAATTTATTAACAAAAAATAAAATGGTTTTGTATTTTTTTTTTTTTTTTTAATTTGGTCTTTTAAAAATTTTTTTAACAAAAAATAAAAAATCCAGAGGTGATCAAATACCACCAAAAGAAAGCTCTATTTGTGGGAAAAAATGATAAAAATTTAATTTGGGTACAATGTTGTATGACCGCACAGTTGTCGTTCAAAGAGTGACAGTGCTAAAAGCTGAAAATTGGTCTGGGCAGGAGGGGGGTTTAGGTGCCCAGTAAGCAAGTGGTTAAAGGGTAACTCCACTTACGTGGAAAAAAAAGCAAATAAAGAAAAAATAATATAACGTATACAATTGTAACACAAGTCATATTGTAATTGAATGTTATTAAAAATGACCTTTCCTTTCAATCTGCAGCCGCTGTAATTTTCTTTAAATGCAATATGGCTACCTGGAGTTGTTCTGTATACAGAACGTCCCCCCAGAAACATCATTTCCTGCTTGTGTGATTGGCTCTCTGATTTTCCCAGAAGTCTGCAGTAAGATATAAGTCAGATTTCAGGCATCCCCTGCAACAAAAATGTCATTTTTGGTGAGATACTTCCAATAGGAACACGTCTAAAAGCTCATACACACTATAAGAAAATCGGGCAAACATTATTGTCCAAGGAACTTTCGTACGATTTTCGTATAGTGTGTACACAACTTTCTATAGACCTTCTAAACGAAAATTTCTGAAGGGACAAGCTCCAAAAATTTTTCGTTTAACATGTACTGCTTTCGCCCAACTTTCGTACGAGAAAAATCAGAAACGAAAGGTGGCTCATGATCAGAAACAATAAACAACAAAAAAAAAGCTTTCGTAGTTCAAGAATTATTAAACGAATCGGTTCTGACTTGCTGTGAAACAATGAGGAAAATCGGACGATCGTTCACCCGATTTTCTTATAGTGTGTACCCCACTTTAAGAGATGCAGGCCCAGCAGCTTTCCTCATTAGAGCTCTGCAGGTGCACAGCTGATTAATAATTATGAAACCACTCCCATTAGATACACTTTCCCACATGGACACAGAGGGGTTGATTTACTAAAGGCCAAAAGACTGTGCACTTTGGAAAGTGCAGTTGCACACGGCAAGAGCAGTTGTTGCAGAGTTTAGTAAATGAGCAGAGGCTTAGCTGACTTTCATCAACCAATCATATGCAAGCAAAAATGCTGTTTTTTTTATTTTCCTTGCATGTGATTGGGTACTCTTTGCAAAGTGAAGCTTTACCTCATTTACTAAGCTCTGGGGCAACTGCACTTGCAGAGTGCAATTGCACTTTCCAAGATGCACAGTCTACTGGCCTTTAGTAAATCAACCCCAGAGAAACACACAGGGATTTCTTCAGAATAATAAAATTAAGGAAGCTGCACCAAAGTTTGTTAAAATCCTTGCAATGTACATAGATCACCCAGGGGGGAATGTTTTTTTCTCAACAAATGTGGAGTTACACTTTGAATTAAAATTTTTTTGCCTGGAGATCAACTTTAAATTTATAAATATGGTCGGCTCCCATTTTTTTTTAGTGCACTAAGGCACATATGTGATTGTGAAATAAAGTGCTAAATGGTGTAAAAATTCAGAAAGTCCTTCAGTGAAAATGATATATAAACAGTTCCTCCAATGTGCAAAACGATTATTAATACTCAGGGAAGCCATCACAAGGCCGGGGCCCCCCTGGGCCTACCATCTGGTCACTGAATGCCTGTGGGAGGGAGAGGAGGAGGAGCGGGCATTTAGCGGCTGCAGGAGGTAAATGAAGTGATCAGCTCCTCTATATGCCGCTTCCGCCACCCCCCCATCCAGGTGCCCAGGGAGCCACGCGGGTCCCCTGGAGCATTGGGCCAGGTCGCAACTGTGACCCCTGTAGTTATCAGGGCAGCGATGGTGGATGGGATCAGTGGCAGCGATGGTGGATGGGATCAGTGGCAGTGGTGGTGGATGGGATCAGTGGCAGTGGTGGTGGATGGGATCAGTGGCAGCGGTGATGGATGGGATCAGTGGAAGCGGTGGTGGATGGGATCAGTGGAAGCGGTGGTGGATAGGATCAGTGGAAGCGGTGGTGGATGGAATCAGTGGAAGCAATAATGGATGGAATCAGTAGCAGCGGTGGTGGATGGGATCAGTAGCAGTGGTGGTGGATGGGATCAGTAGCAGCAATGATGGATGGGATCAGCAGAAGCAATGGTGGATGGGATCAGTAGCAGCGATGGTGGATGGGATCAGTGGAAGCAGTGGTGGATGGGATCAGTGGAAGCGATGATGGATGGGATCAGTAGCAGCGGTGGTGGATGGGATCAGTAGCAGCGGTGGTGGATGGGATCAGTAGCAGCGGTGGTGGATGGGATCAGTAGCAGCGGTGGTGGATGGGATCAGTAGCAGCGGTGATGGATGGGATCAGTGGCAGTGGTGGTGGATGGGATCAGTAGCAGAGGTGGTGGATGGGATCAGTGGAAGCGATGATGGATGGGATCAATAGCAGTGATGGTGGATGGGATCAGTGGCAGCGATGGTGGATGGGATCAGTGGCAGTGATGGTGGATGGGATCAGTGGCAGTGGTGGTGGATGGGATCAGTGGCAGTGGTGGTGGATGGGATCAGTGGCAGCGGTGATGATGGGATCAGTGGAAGCGGTGGTGGATGGGATCAGTGGAAGCGGTGGTGGATGGGATCAGTGGAAGCGGTGGTGGATGGAATCAGTGGAAGCGATAATGGATGGGATCAGTAGCAGCGGTGGTGGATGGGATCAGTAGCAGTGGTGGTGGATGGGATCAGTAGCAGCAATGATGGATGGGATCAGCAGAAGCAATGGTGGATGGGATCAGTAGCAGCGATGGTGGATGGGATCAGTGGAAGCGGTGGTGGATGGGATCAGTGGAAGCGGTGGTGGATGGGATCAGTGGAAGCAATGATGGATGGGATCAGTAGCAGCGGTGGTGGATGGGATCAGTAGCAGCGGTGGTGGATGGGATCAGTAGCAGCGGTGGTGGATGGGATCAGTAGCAGCGGTGATGGATGGGATCAGTGGCAGTGGTGGTGGATGGGATCAGTAGCAGAGGTGGTGGATGGGATCAGTGGAAGCGATGATGGATGGGATCAATAGCAGTGATGGTGGATGGGATCAGTGGCAGCGATGGTGGATGGGATCAGTGGCAGCAGTGGTGGATGGGATCAGTGGAAGCTGTGGTGGATGGGATCAGTAGCATAGGTGGTGGATGGGATCAGTGGCAGCAATGATGGATGGGATCAGTGGAAGCGGTGGTCGATGGGATCAGTGGCAGCGATGATGGATGGGATCAGTGGAAGTGGTGGTGGATGGGATCAGTGGCAGCGGTGGTGGATGAGATCAGTGGCAGCGGTGGTAGATGGGATCAGTGGCAGCGGTGGTGGATGGGATGAGTAGCAGCGGTGGTGGATGAGATCAATGGCAGCGATGATGGATGGGATCAGTGGAAGCGGTGGTGGATGGGATCAGTGGCAGCGGTGGTGGATGAGATCAGTGGCAGCGGTGGTGGATGGGATCAGTGGCAGCGGTGGTGGATGGGATGAGTAGCAGCGGTGGTGGATGAGATCAGTGGCAGCGATGATGGATGGGATCAGTGGAAGCGGTGGTGGATGGGATCAGTGGAAGCCGTGGTGGATGGGATCAGTGGCAGCTGTGGTGGATGAGATCAGTGGCAGCGGTGGTGGATGGAATTAGTGGTAGCGGTGGTGGATGGGATGAGTAGCAGCAGTGGTGGATGGGATCAGTGGCAGCGGTGGTGGATGAGATCAGTGGCAGCGGTGGTGGATGAGATCAGTGGCAGCGGTGGTGGATGGAATCAGTGGCAGCGGTGGTGGATGGAATCAGTGGCAGCGGTGGTGGATGGGATCAGTGGCAGCGGTGGTGGATGACATCAGTGGCAGCGGTGGTGGATGAGATCAGTGGCAGCGGTGGTGGATGGAATCAGTGGCAGCGGTGGTGGATGGGATGAGTAGCAGCGGTGGTGGATGGGATCCGTGGCAGCAGTGGTGGATGAGATCAGTGGCAGCGATGATGGATGGGATCAGTGGAAGCGGTGGTGGATGAGATCAGTGGCAGCGATGATGGATGGAATCAGTGGAAGCGGTGGTGGATGGGATCAGTGGCGGCGATGGTGGATGGGATCAGTGGCAGCAGTGGTGGATGGGATCAGTGGTGGTGGGGGGGTTGGAATGATGCCAGCCTGTGACGGCACCAGGCCGCGCTCTCAACTGTGCATGCAAGGAGAATTCCCATGCACATGCAGTGCCTAAACAAGAGGCAGCCACTGATATGGGTGAAAATCCCAAACAGAGCGGACGTACATCAAAACTAGAAGAAGTGGCGGGTAGCAAGCCCCCCCCACAGTGGTGGAACTCCAGGGCCCTACTCCTGGGCCCCTCGGGACACCCGAGCCACCTACATGTGTATGGGCTTCCCCCCCCCGATGGCAGCACTGTTATAAGTCCCTCAGAGCCAATGATAAAGTCTGAACATCCACCGTCACCTCCTGAGATGAAGACCACCAGAGAGAGTAAGATCTTACCAGAATGTAGGGGCCTTCTAATTAAAGAAAGGTCAAATAAGCACATCACAAAAAAATACAATTGAATAAACTTTTTAAAGGGTTTTACACAATACGATTCCTATACTTCTTTCATGCCCTATTGGTACCTGGGCCCTATTGGTGTGCATAAGAGCAGAATCTCTCCCAGGTCTCTGCCTCCTCATTGTCTGATACACAGCAGCGGGAGCCATTGGCGCTGCTATCAATCAATCCCAGCCAGTGAACAGTCGGCGGGGCCGATCCGCGCTCTGTGTGTTTCACACAAAACCATTGCACAGAGCAGGTAAGTATGACATGTTTGTTATTTTTTTTTTTTTAAGTTGAACCTTTACAAACCCTTTAATTTAGAACTATAGGCAAAACTATTTTTTCATTTTGAATATAATGTGTCCCTTGAAGGGAGATTTACTTTCACTTCCTGTCCCATACCCAAAACAGAAAGTGAGAGGAAATCCCTACAAGTTAAGGGAATCCTCTGGGGACCCCCAGGCAGTTCTGGGACAAGGCCATCCAGCACTCAGGCCAAAGATGCCAAACTATGCTCGCCCCTTCCCTTAGGGTTAGTGTCAGGGTGCCCCCATCCCTGCAATAAACCACTGCGCTGTCCCTCCTGCCCACCCCTTGTCCAGGCCATACCCCCAGGTCACCAGAACTAGTGTCTTCATTGGAAGATTTATCCTCTATTTCTTTTCTGGGGACAACCCAAAATTTGGGATTTTCTGTTACTTTCACTTTCTATGATAATGATAAACAAGACAAATAGAGAGGGGGAATCTCCCTAATGGGGACACAAGCATTCTAATCCCTTTCCACTCTATCCAAACTGACTTTAGTTAGGGCCAGTTCACACCAGATTCCATTGTGTTCCTCTGCAGTGTGATTTGGCAGGCAATTCATTTAAATGGGCTGCAAATCACACCAGACTGCAAAAAAAGTAGTGCATGCACTACTTCTGAAAAACGGCACTACACCAAATCGCATGGCATTGCAGGACCATATGATCTGGTGCCACCAAACGTGGTCTGCATTTGGGGTCCTGTTACCAATGTATCGGCACTCAGCAGATCACAAAGGCAGTGCGTTTTAAACATGGTGTGGGAAAAGTGCATGGAATACACCTTTCAGTTCTCATGTGAACCGGCCCTTATGCTTTAGCTGACAGCATCTGCAGATGGAAGCTCATCCCTTTGATCTGCAGATGAATGAAATAGAGAAGATACAAAAGTAACAATGTATCCCTCTATCTCCTCTCTGAGTAATGCTTATAATGCTTATAATTAATGTCATTTTGTATCTCTCTCTTTCTCATCTGAACAATGCTGATAAACACTGAGTCAGAAAAGTTCTTGTATTTCTTTAACCCTCCCCGCCCCGCCGTATAGTAAAACGACGGCGGGTGGGATGCCCTCTCGTTCTGGGACAATGTCATATGACGTTGCTCCAGTGTCACCGCAGCTCTTTATCCATGTGACCAGCTGTGTCCAATCACAGCTGATCACATTTAAACACAGAAGTGAGGTTTTTCAGCTCTTCTCACCTCACACTAACAGAATGTGAGGAAAGGAGAACAGATCAGCAGCATCTCCTCGCAGGGGAGACCTGTACAGGTATTCAGGGCTCTAATCATCAGTGCAGCCCCACCAGTGACACCAATCAGTGCCCATCAGTGATGCCAGTCAGTGCCCATCAGTGATGCCAGTCAGTGCTGCCTTTCAGTGTCCATCGGTGCCTGCTCATCAGTGGCTCCCATCAGTGTTGCCCATCAGTGCTGCCCATCAGTGCCACCCAACAGTTCCCATCAGTACCACCTATCATTACCCATAAGTGCCACCTATCAGTGCCGCCCATCCGTGCTCTGTCAACCTATTTTTTTATTTCAGGTATTATTCTCAGTCCCTGCTGAACCAGCCTACTTTCCAACCATCTATGGCTGGCTTTAGGGACCTTAGATTGTAAGCTCCTTGAGGGAAGGGACTGATGTGAATGTACAATATATATGTAAAGCACTGAGTAAATTGTCGGCGCTGTGTAAGTACACATAATAAATAAATGCACAGCCAAGTTTACATTCTCAGCATGGTGTCTGTGTGATGGGATCACTGAACTTCCTTACCAGCCAATCAAAATGTTCCAAAACTAGCACCTGGGAGAAGATATCGGCAATGGGGCCAACCAGGAGCCACAGGTATTGTGTATAGCCCAACACCAAGCAGATTGCTCCTATATGTAAATAACTTTCACCACAGGTGCTCAATGGAAAGGTTACAACTCATCAGAGGTGTTTGACCCCTTTTTACAGGATGGTCAAAAAACGCATTTGGAAAGCCAGATTGGTTCCACTGCTGACACTACTCCACTCCAATGCTCCCTCAGGATAGAACTAGGATGTACAAATGACTCCACAGGAAACGTGTAAAAAGTCTCATAGAGTAGTACATTTATTGATTGATATAAAGGCAATAAGGTACATTTTGCACTCACATGTAGACGTGTCCTGTATCCTGGCACTAGGTGCAGATAAGGCTGTTTCCTCCGGCTATGGCGTACGGTGCAAACCTCGTTCTAGATGGAAACTCAAATGGGTATCTCACAGGACCCGCAAGTGACAAATCCCCCTCTCCGATGTACGTTTCGCTGTGCTTAGCATCTTCAGGAAGTCTTTGGGGTGGATGAACTTGACTGGCCTGCACAGTCCTGACCTCAACTCAATAGAACACCTTTGGTATGAATTAGAACGGAGACTGCGAGCCAGATCTTCTCGTCTAACATCAGTGCCTGACCTCACAAATGCGCTGCTGGAAGAATGGTCAAACATTCATATAGACACACTCCTAAACTTTGTGTACAGCCTTCTCAGAAGAGTTGAAGCTGTTATAGCTGCAAAGGGTGGGCCAACTCAATATTGAACCCTACAAAGACTGGGATGCCATTAAAGTTCATGTGTGTGTAAAGGCAAGTGTCCCAATACTTTTGGCAGTATAGTGTATGTGCAAAGTCTGGGGGTTAAAGTGTCACTAAACCCACATCATAAGAAAATATCAATAAATGGTGTATTACATGCTGTTGATACTTAGTGTCAGGATGGGTATGCCAGTGGACAAGATGGCTCCTCTGGGTGGACTTCTGTGCATCTTCACAGGCTAATCGACATTCCTTCTCATAGACATAGCAATAGGTCACATGCTAATACTTACGCGCATGCTCGTGAATATCCGTGCGCACACGAATGCACGCATCCATGCACATACACGTGCGCGTCTGAGTGTTCATGTGCACCCATGACCGACAGAGGCAGCAAATGGGCTATTTAAACTGAGCCAGTGCTCAGGCTCAGTGCTGCTTTGTCTTCAGCCTTCTGTGTCCTGAGAACCTGTGATCTTGTATTCTGTTTCCAGTTACTGACCAGGCTCATTTGACTACTCCCTGAACTCTGCCTGTACAGACCTCGGCTTGCCTCCTGCCCACCACTCCTGCCAGCTTCATTTGCTACTGTTCCACTGATTGGCTCCTGACCTGGCTTGTACCTTGACCATGCTCCTGCCTGTGCCCCTATACCTGATCTGTCTTGCCAGTGTATGACCCTGCTTGCCTGACTCTGCTATTCCTCCTGCTGTTGCCAGTACCTACCTGTCTACTAGCTGTGCTTGCCTACCCACTGTCTGTTACCAGTATACGCCTCGCCTGCCTGCTATTGCCAGTATCAGCCTTCTTTGGTCTGTTGCTCACCAGCTTCCACCCCGCTTGCCTGCTTCACTGAAGACCTCTGGCAACTACGCTGTCTGGCGTGGACACCTGCTCTGCTAGCAAGACTTACAGGCACTCGTGCCACTCTGCACTCCTGCACCTTCTGTTCACACTATCAGGGGCCCAGAGTTAGAGGTGTAAGAGAGTCCTTCCTCATCATATTAGGTTCTGCTCCCAGGTACGTGACACTCAGTCACTATGAGATTTGTTTTTTGTATTCTGAAAAAAAACTGGTTGATCTGCTGTTCTCTATCTCTCATTTTGTTCATGTCCCCAATGCAGCTAGGGATTTTGCAGCTGTGGTGGTAACTCTGCACATGCTCAGTTTTCAGTGAGTTTCTATGCTGAGCATTTCCTCCCTATCACATCTGAGCAGCCCATGTGACTATAGTGTCACACATGTGGGCGTATACACAGTGGCAAATGACAGCTCCTCCCTCCTCCATGTCCATCAACAAGCTAAATACAATGGGGGACAGGATAATACATGTAGATTATTGTAGGCTTCACCTCTCTCTTATTCTAAAACACAGGCTGGAGGGGTGTGACAGAGCCTGCGACTGGCAGAAATCTGCCCACACCATGTTATTTTCACAAAATAATAAAGATTTGATTTCAAACATATATTTGTATGTCAGTTTAAAATAGTTTATTGAAATTAATTATTTATTTTTACTTCATATTCCAAAGGCCTTTTTTTTTTCTTTTTGAACATGTGACCAGCAGCAGAGGACTAGAAGCTCCTCCTGTTTATGTTTCTCTGCAGCCAGGCTGGAAAAGAGCTGGGTCATGCGACCGCTGTATATTGATTAGGAAAAAGGTACTTAGATGTTTTTTTGTTTTTTTTTTTATAATTACAGTGCCATCATCCACATACATATTCTTGAATTGTATAGATCACGCTGGACTGACTTGGTTGGTCACTGGTTGTAGATAGGAGGTCCAAAAGGCAAGGTAGGAAAGGTTTCTTTCCAGAGTTTGATGCCTGACTGTTTTGTGAAGATGGTAAACCCTGTTATGGGTATGGAATGCTACCTCAGGGTGCGGCCAGGTGGTTGCTCCCGTAGTGATCGAAGGAGGTGAATGTAAAGGAGCGCCCGAAATGCAGTACTTGTGAAATAAATTGCTTTATTTGGAGTATAGATGGTAGAATGTATCAAACGCGTTTCGGGGGACAAAAGACTTCCCCTTCCTCAGGGCTGCTGTTTGAAAATGGATCCCGTTAGGGTCTGTCTGGGACCTGTGCATCAGGTCTGAGAATGTCCGACTTTCAGCTGAGGTGAATGCTAAATATCATTTATTGATTATCCAAAAAACATATACAACACAAAATAGAATGCTACACCCATCTCCAACACATAATTAAAATGAGACTAAATGTTTAGATGAGACACAGGTGGCCACCATACCTAGATCACACACTTCATATCCATCCCACACGCAAGCAGACGTACATCGATCCATTGAGCATCCATTGAGCATTGAGCTGCCTCTCAAGCCTCAGCTGACGGTCAATGCTGATGGTCAATGTTGAGCTCAATGCTGCCTCTCAAGCCTCAGCTGACGATCAGACATTCTTAGACCTGATGCACAGGTCCCAGACAGACCCTAACGGGATCCATTTTCAAACAGCAGCCCTGAGGAAGGGGGAATCTTTTGTCCCCCGAAAACACGATGGCTATATTCTACCATCTATACTCCAAATAAAGAGGTTTAAGTACTGCATTTCGGGCGCTCCTTTACATTCACCTCCTTCGATCATCCACATACAGAATTAGAAGGGACAATGGGATTGATTTACTAAACCTGGAGAGTGCAAAATCTAGGCAGCTGTGCATAGAAAACCAATAAGTGTCCAGGTATTTTATCAAAGTTTAAACGTTAAAGTTAGAAGCTGATTGGTTACCATCCACAACTGCACCAGATTATGCACGCTCCAGTTTTAGTAAATCAACCCCCAGTGTAAATTAAACAGCGTGTGTTTAGTATCCCTTTAACCCCCCTGGCGGTATTCCCGAGTCTGGCTCGGGGTGGATTTTTTAATACCAAAAGCGGTATCCCCGAGCCAGACTCGAGATCGCATCGCAGGATCCAGGAAGAGTTTACTTACCTTGTCCCCTGGTTCCTGCGATGCCTCTCCGCTATGATCGGCGAGCCGCTGTGTCTCGCTCGATTCACAGTGCCGAGCTCCGTTCCCTGCGAGCGTTGCGACGCACGGGGACAGAGTTCGGCGGCAAATTCAAAAAGTGAAACACACAGTATAGATACAGTATACTGTAATCTTACAGATTACAGTACTGTATCAAATAATTACACACCCCTTTGTCCCTAGTGGTCTGTCCAGTGTCCTGCATGCAGTTTTATATTGTAAATACTGTTCTTTCTGCCTGGAAACTGGAGATTGTCCATAGCAACCAAAACTGTCCCTTTACATCAAGAGTGGCTTTAGACCAGCTAGAAAACAGCGATAATAAATTAGAATCACTCGCAGAATTGAGCGATAGTGGTTTGTGGGGAAATCCGTCATCAAACACTAAAAGTAACGAAAGCGACAATTCTGCAACTGAGCAAATTTCAGTGTTTTTGATTTGATTACATTATTGAATAATTTTTATTATTATTATATTATTATTTGTTATTATTATTTATAGTTATTTATTATATTATAATTTTTTATTTCGTTTTTCAAACTTTATCATACCCGGGATGTCAACTAGACTCTTGTTTGGACATATTTAAGTGAATTATTCCTAAGAATTACAGGCCTACAATATAAAACGCCAAATTTATGTGCAAAATAATGGTACCGCTTTCGGCACCTAAAATCTGAAATAATCATACCGCCAGGGAGGTTAAAGCCCACTCTCTTTGCTGCTGCTCATATGCATTACATGGGTGGCATTAGGTCCCATATTACTCCCTGTTTGGTGACAACGGCACAGCATAGAAATAAGTGGGGGTTGCTCTATCCTTGTCATACAAGAGTTTTGTTGGACGTGGACTTCTTGCCCCCCCCCATGCCATGTAATGGAGGGGCATCTTGGGCTGGAGGAGGCACTCTCCTGAAATTGCTGATAGTCCCATAGTCCCCCTTTCCCACTAATCCGTCACAAACCTGCGTGCGATGCCTGACGCACATTTCCAGGTCTCCGTTGTGGCCTATGAGTGCTCAGAAATGGGAACCAGCTGTTTTAACTTTGCTTTCCAAGGAATGTTGTTCTGGCAGCTCAGTGATGTTTCTCAAGTCAAGAAATCTTTTACTATTCTATAAAGAATTTAAAGGATATTTAACAAAGTAGCTGATCAGGATGGCTTTTCTGAAGAGTGGTAAGCATTTAGGAAACATGGAGTTTATACTTACTTTCTATTAGTCCTCAAAAGATGCAAAAATATACTTCCTAAAATCAACAGTCAGAATAATTGTAATTCTACTAATAAATAGATTGCAGCGAATGATGAGGATATAGGGAGAAGACTCTGGGGTTTAAATACTAAAACTGGAGAGTGCAAAATCTTGTGCAGCTCTGCAATGAAACCAATCATCTTCCAGGTTTTTTGTCAAAACTTTATTGAAAAAGCTGACGTTAGAAGCTGATTGGCTACCATTCACAGCTGCACCAGATTTTGCACTGTACACTTTTAGTAAATCAACCCCAGTGTTCTTAGTTGTCAAGGTTTTCAGTGTAATTTGTAGGCTTTATATTAACCACTTGCCGACCGCTGCACGCCAATATACGTTGGCACAATGGCAACGGTGGGCAAATGGGCGTACCTGTACGTCCCCTTTAACCACTTCCCTACCCGCCTATAGAAATATGACGTCCACAGATGGGATCTCCCATCCTGGGTGGACGTCATATGACGGCCTCGGGTTCCCGGCCGCCCAGGGGGCACGCGCGCGCGCCCGCCGCGTTGCTCGGGACTCGGTGCGTGTGCCCGGCGGCCGCGATGTCCGCCGGGCACCCGCGATTGCCCGTTAACCGGGCCGGACCGTGGATCTCTGTGTCTAAACACAGAGATCCACGTCCTGTCAGTTCAGAGGAGAGTGATCTGTGTTCCCAGAACGAGGAACACTAATCGGTCTCCTCCCCTTGTGCGTCCCCTCCCCCTACAGTTAGAAGCATTCCCTAGGAAACACATTTAACCCCTCCCCGCCCCCTAGTGGTTAACCCCTTCACTGCCTGTCACATTTACACAGTAATCAATGCAATTTTATAGCATTGATCGCTGTATAAATGTGAATGGTCCCAAAAATGTGTCAAAAGTGTCCGATGTGTCCGCCATAATGTCGCAGTCACGAAAAAAAATTGCGATTGCCGCTATTACTAGTAAAAAAAAAAAAAATAAATAATTTTTTTTTAAAAATGCCATAAATCTATCCCCTATTTTATAGATGCTATAACTTTTGCGCAAACCAATCAATATACGCTTATTGCGATTTTTTTTTACCAAAAATATGTAGAAGAATACGTATCGGCCAAAACTGAGGAAAAAATTCGTTTTTTTTTTTTTTTAAATTGGGATATTTTTTATAGCAAAAAGTAAAAATTATTGTGTTTTTTCAAAATTGTCGCTCTTCTTTTGTTTATAGCGCAAACAATAAAAACCGCAGAGGTGATCAAATACCACCAAAAGAAAGCTCTATTTGTGGGGGAAAAAGGACGTCAATTTTGTTTGGGTACAATGTCGCACGACCGCGCAATTGTCGTTTAAAGTGCGACAGCGCTGAAAACTAAAAATTGGTCTGGGAAGGAAGGGGGTAAAAATGCCCGGTATTGAACCGGTTAATTGGCAGGGGTAGCAGGCGCCTGCTGCATACAGCGTGACCGTGCCCACGGGACCGGCGATCATGTCATGGAGCTGCAGAACGGGGAAGTGTCTATGTAAACAAGGCATTTCCCTATTCTGCCTTGTGACATGACAGAGATCACTGCTCCCTGTCATCGGGAGCAGTAATCTCTGTCATGTGAGTTGAAGTCCATCCCCCCACAGTTAGAACACCTCCCTAGGACACACTTAACCCCTTGATCACCCCCTAGTGGTTAACCCCTTCCCTGCCAGTGTCATTTACACAGTAATCAGTGCATTTTTATAGCACTGATCGTTGTATGAATGACAATGGTCCCAAAATAGTGTCAAAAGTGTCCGATGTGTCCACCATAATGTCGCAGTCATGATAAAAATCATAGATCGCCGCCATTACTAATAAAAAAAAATTAATAATAAAAATGCCATAAAACTATCCCCTATTTTGTAGACGCTATAACTTTTGCGCAAACCAATCAGTATACGCTTATTGCGATTTTTTTTTACCAAAACTATGTAGAAGAATACATATCGGCCTAAAGTGAGGAAAAAAAATGTTTTTTATATATTTTTGGGGATATTTATTATAGCAAAAAGTAAAAAATATTGAGTTTTTTTCAAAATTGTCGCTCTTTTTTTGTTTTTTGGAGCAAAAAATAAAAACTGCAGAGGTGATCAAATACCACCAAAAGAAACTTCTATTTGTGGGAAAAAAAGGACGTCAATTTTGTTTGGGTGCAACATAGCATGACCGCGCAATTGTCAGTTGAAGAGACGCAGTGCCGAATCGCAAAAAGTGCTCTGGTCAGGAAGGGGGTAAAATCTTCCGGGGCTGAAGCGGTTAAGAATTATGGAACTCTTAACAATGAGGGGTTGATTTACTGATGGCAAATAGACTGTGCACTCTGCAAGGGTAGTTGCTCCAGAGCTTAGTAAATGAGGTAAAGCTTCACTTTGCAAAGAATACCCAATCACGTGCAAGGAAAATTTAAAAAAATGCATTTTTGCTTGCACGTGATTGGATGATGGAAGTCAGCAGAGCTCCTCCTCATTTACTAAGCTGTGGAGCAACTGCTCTTGCAAAGTGCACAGTCTATTTGTCTAGTAAATCAACTCTTGAATGTCTTTTTTTTTTTGCTTTTTCTGATTAAAGCTGAACTCTGGAAAAATAAAAAAAACTCCCTTTGAAATGGACTTCCTCCCTTTATTGCAAAGGTAAACGCTAATTTTTGTCTAGGATACCTTCAAATGCAATTTTTTTTTACCTATTCCCTCCCCCAGGCTCCTCCTCCCTATGTGACCAATCCCCTGAAATTGCTTCTCTTCGGAGCTCTGTAGATCGGTCATCTTCTGATCTTATCGCGTACAATGCAGGACCAGCAGTGAGGAAATTTACAACTCAGATAATTGGAGGAAAGAGGAGAGTGCCTGCAAGGGATAAGGTAAGTAAAAGTGGTCTTTTAAGGTAACCTAGACAAAAACGAGCATTTAAAGCAGAGTTCCACCCATATTTTAAACTTCATCTGAATGAGTCCCTTGCTGCCAGTCTAACAACATTTGGCACTTTTTTTTTTTTTACTTACTGTGTGTGTCTTGCTGCTAGGGTGTCCCTTGTAATCTTCCTCTTCTCGGTCGCGGCGTCGTACGTCATATGCTGCCGTACCTTGGATCCTGGAAGATGTTTGTCATCGTTCCCAGGAGTCAGTGGGCATCGCCACAGGATTGCATTGCCATAACAATGGGGTGGGCACTTCCTCCATCGCCGCCACTTGTTATGGCAACAGGATAATCTTCCTGCGCTACACTTCCTGTGTAGACTGCGCACGCGCGAGATCAGGAGGTGCTTGTTGGGTAGCCAGCAGCACCTTATCCCGGAACAGACTCCTAGTGAGCTTCACATGCCCACAGTGAAGATGGAAGGGCTCTGCAATGAAGAAATCAAACGTGAGTACATTTAAAAAAACGGGAATAGAACGGCGATTTAATTAATCACACACATTAAAGTATCTAATGCAGTATAGCAGAACGAGTGAACAAAAAAAAAAAAATGTCTGGGTGGAACTCTGCTTTAACCCTTGGAATTCAAGGGGAGCCCCAATGCCATTGCAGTTTTGTAATATCCCATAAGATCAGCTTTAAATAACCACTTAGACTCCGGAAGGTTTTACTCCCTTCATGGCCAGGCCCTTTTTTGGCTATACGGCACTGTGTTATTTTAACTGACAATTACGTGGTCATGCAATGCCGTACACAAATTAAATTTATATAATTTTTTTACCCCACAAATAGAGCTTTCTTTTGGTGGTAATTGATCACCAATGGGTTAAAAGCATACAATTTGAAAAAAAAAAAATATACTTTTTAATTTCTGTTATAAAATTTTGAAAACAAAAACAATATTTTTTTTACTTTCTGCTATAAAACATATCCATTTAAAAAATGTAAAAAAATCTAATTCCTTCATAAATTTAGGCTAATATGTATTCTGCTACATATTTTTGGTAAAAAAAAAAAAAAAATCCCAATAAGTGAATATTGTTTGGTTTGCACAAAAGTTATAGTGTCTACACACTATGGTATATATACTGGAATTTTTATTTATATATTTTTATACTAGTAACGGCGGCGGTCAGAGACTTAAATCAGGACTCATGGCGAGCAATCTACAACTAACTGATACTTTTGACACTTTCTGGGTACCAGTGACACTAATACGGTGATCAGTGCTGAAAATATACAGCTGTACTAATGACACTGGCTGGGAAGGGGTTAACATCTAGGGCGATCAAAGGGTTAAATGTGTGCCTGACCAGTGATTTTGTGTACTGTGAGGTGCTTTCACTAAGGGATGTGCTGGTTTTTATTCCATACTTTGCAGGGAAACAAAACCCAGCACATCCCTGCTGACAGGACAGAGCTCTGTAATGTTGACATAAACAGAGCTCTGTCCTGTCTTTCTCCTTGCTGATCAGTGGGTGCCGGCCATCATCCATTGGCTGGCACCCGCTGATCGGCTTGTGCTGTGACTAATCACAGCACATCCGGCGTGCTGGAGGCGCATGTGTGCACCCTACCCGGAGAAGCAGGTTCACATATTTATATACGTGACTCTGTGCAGCCGGCCCTCGCTGCAGCAGAAAAACTACAGTGCATGTTTAGCAAATGGTTAATGACTCCAGCCCCGGAAGGATTTACCCCCTTCCTGACCAGAACACTTTTTGTGATTTGGCACTGCGTCGCTTTAACTGACAACTGCGCGGACGTGCGACATTGTACCCAAACAAAATTGATGTCCTTTTTTTCCCCACAAATAGAGCTTTCTTTTGGTGGTATATGATCACCTCTGCAGTTTTTATTTTTTTCGCTATAAACAAAAAAAGAGCAACAATTTTGAAAAAAAAAGAAAGCAGTATTTTTTACTTTTTGCCATAATAAATACCCCCAAAAAATATATAAAAAAATTTTTTTTTTCTCAGTTTAGGCCGATATGTATTCTTCTACATATTTTTTTTTTTTTTAAATCGCAATAAGCGTATATTGATTGGTTTGCGTAAAAGTTATAGCGTCTACAAAATAGTGGATGGATTTATAGCATTTTTATTATTCATTTTTTTTTTATTAGTAATGGCGGCGATCTGCGATTTTTATCATGACTGCGACATTATGGCGGGCACAGCGGACACTTTTGACACCATTTTGAGACCATTGTCATTTATACAGCGATCAGTGCTATAAAAATGTACTGATTACTGTGTAACTGACACTGGAAGGGAAGGGGTTAAACACTAGGGGGCGATCAAGGGGTTCAGTGTGTCCTAGGGAGGTGTTCTAACTGTGGGGGGGATGGGCTACCACTGACATGACAGCAAACACTGCTCCTGATGATAGGGAGCAGTAGCACTAGGCAGAACGGGGAAATGCCTTGTTTACAAAAGCATCTCCCCGTTCTTCCGCTCCGTGACACGATCACGGGCCCCCGGCGGACATCAAGTCCGCAGTACCCGCGGGCACGGTCACGGAGCCCGCGGCGGACATGGCGCACGCACACCCACAATGCCGCGATTTAAAGGAGACGTACCTGTACACCCATTTGCCCAGCCATGCCATTGTGCCGATGTACATTGTCGTGCGCTGGTCGGCTAGTGGTTAAAAGACTTTTATTATATCTGTTCAATTAGAAAGAAAAAAAAAAACTGCATGCAGTGAGCTTTGTACTTCCTGTGAACTGAAACCTGAAGCACTGTTATACTGTTCTCAGCCCTTGACAGTTCTACTCTGTGGACTAAAGAATAGCACACACCCCACAAAACTTATGTTGAAGAGATGGAGAGGGGAAGTGTTCTGTAGTCCAAGTCCGGAGCAAGCACCATAGGGTGATAACAATGTTCTTCCACAGGTACAGAGCAAGCATTGTCATCCAAGAACAAGAAGACGGTTACTGTCAGTGAAAATAAAGGAAATAAATGTAAAAAAAATGAATGTAGCCACCACATCTAATGACTGGTAAACTGTAATAGGTTACATTTTTGTTCTTGGCTTTAGATACACTTTAGGCTAAATCCACCTTCTGCAAAAATAGTAATAATAATAATAATAATAAAATTATTATAATAAAAAATATGCATTTATTATTTTTTTCCAATGAGCCTGCAAAGCATTGCAACCACAATCAGTGGATCACAGACGGAAATGCCAGACTCTTCCCTCACTAAAGGGCAAAGGTTTTAAGAAATCCAGGAGCCAGCAGCACAAGGGACACGTTGTATCAATAGTAAATCATGTCCCTTGTCCTGATTTTTGTTTTTTGTAATTTGACTAAACTTAATTTTGCTGCTACAGTGTGGGCCGACTGCGCAGAATCATGTATATCATGTAATAATCACGTGATTCTGCATTTACAGGTAGGGGGCGCACGCCCCCGCCCACCCGTGCTGTCACTGGCTCCATCACATACTGATCAGCAGTTCCCGGACAATGATTTATGGCCGGGACCCGCCGATCGCTAAGGGGGGAAATAAAAAGCAGCACATCCCTTAGTAAAAGCAGCTCATAGGACGCACAGTAAACAAAGTTAGGCACACATGTAACCCTTTGATTGCCCCAGATATTAACCCCTTCCCAGCCAGCGTCATTAATACAGTGTCAATGTATATTCTGAGCTTTGATTACTGTATTAATGTCAATGAAGATGTCAGCGGCAGTTAGTCAGTTCCCACAAAGTGTCAGTTAGTTACAGATTGCCTGCAGTCCCGTTATAAGTCGATGATCACTGCCATTATTAGTACATAAAAAAAAAATAACTTAAAGAGGAGCTCCAGGCTCCTTCAGAAAAAAAATTAAAGTCAGCAGTTACAAATACTGTAGCTGCTGACTTTTAATATTAGGACACTTCCCCGTCCAGGAATTCAGCGATGTTAGCACACCAGACGATTTTTCAATCGTCTCTCGGGTGCTGTTGCTTCTAAGGGAAACTGTCAGTGAAGCCTTGCGGCTTTACAGCTGGTTCCCTACTGCGCATGCGTGAAGCGTGCAGTGCTTTCTCAATGGCCCGGCGGCAGGGCAAGGAGGAGGGGGGCTGAACTTGAGGGTGATCTCGCCATGGTGAGATCACCCAGAAGTGGGAGCTGGTCATAGGTCTGTGCAGCCTATTGCATTAGGGTGTGCACCCCAAAGCTCAAACACACATGTGTATACATATTGACAGTGTCAGTAGAGCAATGGATGGTGTCAGTTGGACAGAGACTGGTGTCAGCAAGGCAGTGGACAGTGCCAGTTATTTTTATTATTTTATTTTTTTATTATTTTTTACAATTAAATTTTTTTACATTTATTTTATTACAATTTGTTTAGGAGCCCCATTAGGTATGGGGATCAGGGGTCTAAACAGGGGGAATCTGCAACACACAGGGTGATTAGGGTGTGCCCATGCACACCTGGCACACCCTGTGCACACGCCTATGGAGCTGGTACCGAAACCGAAAGGTGCCAAATGTGGCACTGGAGGGGGAGAGGAGGCAGATAAGTGGAGCTTCCCCTTTTGGGTGGAGCTCGGCTTTAATAATGCAAATACCAATCAATATACACTTCTTGGGATTTTTTTTATGTAGCAGAATACACAGAATACATTTTGGCCTAAATGTATTAAGAAATTTGATATTTCATTTTTTTTTTAATTGGATATGTTTTATAACAGAAAGTAAAAAATATTCAATTTTTTTCAAAATGTATGCTCTTTTTTTGTTTGTAGCACAAAAAAATTAAAAAAACCCAGTGGTGATCAAATACCACCAAAAGAAAGCTTTATTTGTGGGGGAAAATTATATAAATTTTGTTTGCCTACAACATTGCATGACTGTGCAATCGCCAGGTAAAGTAGCGTAGTGCCGTATCGCAAATAATGGTCTTAAAGGGGGTAAAATCTTTCCATTATAAGAAGTTTTTCGAAAATATACTAGCGTTGTACCGTTTATATTTCCTGCTAAATTGACTGCTATAATGCCTTCCTTCCAGCCCAGAGAAATAACACGATGAGGACTAACGGCTGGGTGTTCACTGGATCCTGCCCAGTGGTTAATCAGGTTGTAGTGAGTTGACATAAGCAGCGAATATTGAGTTTAATGCTTTTTTCCAGTAGTGTTACGTTTCTGCTGGTGGTGGCAGCAGTGGATGGAATTTCCATGGGAGGTGTGAGGTGAGGAGGCCCCAAGAGCAAACATTAATGGTCTTATGTCATGAATTCAAACACACATTCCCATAACATGCTGAAATCCTCAGCACTCTATAACTTTATGTTGGCTTTCCAAGTTTATCTTAAATATGTAACAGATTATAAAATGTGCAGCTAAGGGGATTGCCAGGTTCGGTAGCAATCCGTGTCTCCCAGGGTCAATGGAAGCTCTTTCCATACATTTGATTGCCATATCTCTGACTTTTTAGACAGTATGTTTGTCGCAGGTCTCTTGATGCATTGCCCCAGCAACTGTCACGTGTGCACATTCCCTGCGACAGTTGGACCCCTTTCACACTGGGGCGGTTTTCAGGTGCTTTAGCTCTGAAAATAGCCTCTGCTAAGCACCTGAAAACCGCCTCCCATTCATTCAAGTGTGACTTTTCACACTGGGGAGGTGCGCTTGCGGGACGTTCCAAAAAGTACTGCAAGCAGCATCTTTGGGGCAGTTTGGGATTGCTGTATTTAGGGCTCCCAAAATGCCCTGCCCATTGGAATGAATAGGCAGCACTTCCAAAGCGCCTGAAAAGCAATTCAGAAGCGCCACAACTTCTTTGGGGTTAACCACTTACGGACCGCCCACCGCAGTTTTACGTCGCTACTTTGAAGAGGATTATCGTTGTTATGGCAGCAGCTAGCTGCCATAATCCCCGTATTCTCTTCTTCAGCGGGTGGTCCGCTTCAAGATAAAAGTGGTCTCTGCAGCAGATTTGCCGCAAGATCACCTTTATCGGTGGCAGGAGAGGGCCCCCCCTCCCGCTGCGCTCCGTTGCCCTGCGCCGCTTACCGGATCCGTCAGTAGCGGCGGAGGCGATGGGTCCACTCTCCTGTTTGGTATGGAGATGAGTGAGGGGAAGATGGCCCCCACCCATCTCCATATCATTGCAGGGCTTGTTCTGTTTTTAGATACTCCTTAAAGGAAACCTCTCTTGTTAGGAACATTTTTGACAATGCTAGTTGCCTGGCAGGAGGGGGGGGGGCTGAGAGTGGCTGAAGCCCCGAGTGGGTCCCCAAAAAGCCCCGGGTCTCGGATGGGCACTCTTCTTTTATTAGCCCCGAACTCCGCCGCCGAGCGGGGACCGATCTTATCCAGAGCGCGGCCAAGTGTAATAGCAGGTCCCTGCAGCACTGATCGACGTCCCACTGGTCCAATGCGGGGACCGTGGGACATGTGACATCCATCGTAGGCGCTGCAGGCTCCAGAAGGCGGGAATTACAATGTGGCCGCCGCACCACTGTCAGAAGATCCCGACCCCACTCGGCGATCAGGCGGGCGGCTCTCCTCTCCTCATCATGGCTCTGGCTGCCTGAAATCTACTCTACTGTGTGATGGGTGCGCTGCTGAGCTGCAGGAGGACACCTGAAGTCTGGTCAGGTAGGTCAGTGTATGTCGTGTAGGTCAGTGTGTGTCAGGTAGGTCAGTGTGTGTCAGGTAGGTCAGTGTAGGTCAGGTAGGTCAGTGTAGGTCAGTTTATGTCAGGTAAGTCAGTGTGTGTCGGGTAGGTCAGTGTAGATCAGGTAGGTCAGTGTATGTCAGGTAGGTCAGTGTAGGTCATGTATGTCAGGTGGGTTAGTGTGTGTCAGGTAGGTCAGTGTGTGCCAGGTAGGTCAGTGTATGTCTGATAGGTCAGTGTAGGTCAGGTAGGTCAGTGTATGTCAGGTGGGTCAGGTAGGTCAATGTAGGTCATGTATGTCAGGTGGGTTAGTGTGTGTCAGTTAGGTCAGTGTATGTCAGGTAGGTCAGTGTAGGTCAGGTAGGTCAGTGTATGTCAGGTGGGTTAGTGTGTGTCAGGTAGGTCAGTGTATGTCAGGTGGGTCAGTGTGTGCCAGGTAGGTCAGTGTAGGTCAGGTAGGTCAGTGTATGGCAGGTAGGTCAGTGTAGGTCATGTATGTCAGGTGGGTTAGTGTGTGTCAGATAGGTCAGTGCATATCAGGTAGGTCAGTGTAGGTCAGGTAGGTCAGTGTATGTCAGGTAGGTCAGTGTAGGTCAGGTAGGTCAGTGTATGTCAGATAGGTCAAGTGGGTTGGTGTGTCAGGTAGGTCAGTGTATGTCAGGTAGGTCAGTGTAGGTCAGTGTCAAGAAGGTCAGCGCGCCTCAGGTAGGTACTACCACCCCCTCTGGCGCTGATCTCAGACTTTGGGCTGAAGCCCCTGTTTTTTTTTGCCACCTAGCAATGCCCCTGCTTTCATGCTTCTCCTTTTGCAATAATACTTTAAGTCACTAACCCAGAACAAGTTTACAGATAAGGACTTTTGACTTTGCTGTGACTTTTCTGACATGCCTATTGTTCTGGGCTAGTGACCATGAAGCCAGAGGGTCAATATAATAGCCAGGAAACTAGCATATCAAATATAAGCAATATGACAGTCCCATATTTTTCTAAGGGAAGGTCTAACTGTACAGGTTCAAAATTTCTATAGTATGGAAAAATCTGTTTGAGATATAGGCACTGTATGAGTTTTAAGTATTGTATCACCAGTTCCTGTTCTCCATATACAGGATATCACACTACGATGCCAGTCTGACTTTGGCATATGCTATCCTGATATATCTGAGAGTCATTATCATAATGAAGTAGCTTTCTCAGCTAATCTAATTAGAATGCCTTGCTGGCATATGATGGATTTCTAAGAATTTGCTTCTCATAATAATAGACTGAGTGGGAGGAAACTGCCTTCTATTCTCTGTAATAAACAATGTCTATGTATAATTTTTGTTCTATTACTCATCAGAGATGATTAAACTGTACCAGAACAGAGCTGTCTTGTGCCCAGGCTTTTTATTTCTGCATCTTCTGCACATTCCTTAACAAACCTTCAGATGGCACAGCTAACGAGAAGATGTAATGGTTAACAAATTCATTACCGGATGAAACGTGATAAAGTCAGTTATGAGATTATATTAGCGGGTCAGCACCTAGAATTCTTACATAACTATTGTAATAAGGTGGGGAAACAGCAACAGTGTTAATATCAGCCCCTTCAAGGATAAAGGAACTGTCTATTGATCTCAGTGACACTTGACTGCCAAAGGACCTCATTGACAACCTAGTAAGGAGACCACTTGATGAACATGAAGGAGGAGCAAACTGCACATCTACCTGCTATACAGTACAAATGATTGATAACCAGTTAGTCTGCCCCCAGCAAATGTAATAAGGAGTTTATTCATAGGGCAAACTATTTGAATTGTACAGTCCTTGGGAGAAGACCCTTTGAGAACCAGTTCAAATTTTGAGGGAGACATTGAGAGTTAAGCACTTTCTTGAAGTGTCACTGAACCCACACCATTAAAAAAAAAGATCAATAAATGGTGTATTACATGTTGTTCATACTCACTGAGTCACTATGAGATTTGTTTTCTGTATTCTGCAAAAAACCTGGTTGATCCTGCTGCCCTCTATCTCCACCTTCTGTTCATGCCCCCAATTAAGCTAGGGATTTTGCAGCTGTGGTGGCACCTCTCAGTTTTCAGTGAGTTTCTATGCTGAGCATTTCCTCCCTATCACATCTGAGCAGCCCACGTGACTACAGAGTCACACATGTGGGCGTATACACAGTGGTAAATTACAGCTCCTCCCCCCTCCTCCTTCATGCCCACTAACCAGCTAATCACAATGGGGGTGGGATATTACATGTCCAGTAGATAAATGATGGCTTCACCTCCCTCTTATTCTCTCGTCAAATTTGTGGATTATTTTTTAAATATAACAATGATTGACAAATTGAGTATATACAAGGATGGTGGTACAATGTTCAAATAGCAATAAAGCTAAACATATAGATTTATGAACAATGTAAAAATGTAATGAGTAGAGCAACAAATAAACCAAAAAAGTATTATATCAAAAGCATTACAAAAGCATTAGAAGCATTAGAAAATTCCATCAGAAGGAAAAAAATAAGCTAGTGACCATTGCTTCATTTTGCAAGTTCAGTAATAAGGAGATCAATCTAATAGGTATAGTTTAAAAACTGAAGAGATAATGTGTATATAAGTGCCACACAATATTAAAAGAAAGGTAGAAAACAAAAAAATAGTAGATAGAGAGAAAGTAAGGATTGTTGACCGGCTATTTATCTGCGGGTTGTGCCACATCCTATATTTAAGAATTTAAGCAAGAGCAGTTCCCCTAGTGGACTTTAAAGGCACATATGGAAGGACGTGTAGAAAAGTGAAAAGTACATAAATAGTAATTTATTCATCACAAAAATATCATAAAAACAACAACAATGTTATAACAAATAATAGAGGGAATGCGATTCGTACAATTGTACAACTACAACTATTGATACCAATGTGCTTGCACCCGACGCGTTTCGGAGTTGTTATAGCCTCCTTCTTCAGGGATGGTTGTAAGTTTAAGCAGAGGTTTCTAGATTGAAAATGTTATATTTAACAAAGAGATAGTGAGTATGTGTACATAGCAGACCATAAGGACTGCTATGTACACATATATGTAGACTAGTTTTGCATTCCACAGAAATTTAAAAACAAAGGCGCTGACACTGTCTGTCCATCCAGCGTGTTTCCCAATCGTGGTATAACAGGGTCACTTGGTATCCCCAGAGTGTTAATAATCCGTATGTAGCGGGTGGAGGTAGCTAAATATAGATGTACATAAGTGGTTTACTTCCTCATAGTGGGAAGAAAGGCCCATATACGTAGGGCGTAGAGAGATTTTAGATCTGGAGTTTCACTGAGGCCAAATGCGGGTCCTGTAAAATGTGAAGGTATATATATATATATATAGTAGCCAGACAAATAAGTCAAAGTAAGTAAGTAAATAAGTAAAGGGGAAAGAGAGGGGGGGAAAGGAAAGGGGGGGGGAGGGGGAAAGGAAGGAACTGGAAGGGAAGGAAAAAGGAGGGGGGGGGGGGAGGAAAAAGAGGGAAGAAAAGGGAAAAAGGAAAAAGAAAAAGAAAAAAAGGGGAGAAAAGAAAAGGGAGGGGAAGCAAGGGAATCCAGGTATAGTTGAGAGTTGGTGTCTTTTAACCAGAGCAATATACATGTAAATGGTGGGTGTATAGGTATGAGTGTAGATGATAAGTGTACAAAGGTTTAGGCACAAGTATATTCATCAGGTCACTTACTTTATAACACATCAGCCCAGACCGACAGCGTCCTGCACACAGCAGAAGATGCTCGGTGTGAGCAGTGTCAGTGTATTTATACCCCTCCTCACCAATCAGCTGCTGGTGTGAGGTCCAACAGCTGATTCAGAGTGGTAGAGGAGGGACAGACACGCTCGGACAGGCCCCCCGGGTGGAGCGAGCGCCGCCAGGCATCCACCGCGCATGCGCACGCATCCGCGGCGAGGCGTGGCCGCGCCCACTACACCCGCCGACACGTCTAGCTTCCCCGGCGGACTGTGCATGCCCGCCGGGGTCGCAAGATGGAGGACAGTGTAAACAACACTGTATCCTCACACAGCGCCGCCAAGAGCCAGGATCGCTCAGGCGGCTTTGTGTGCCGGGCGAACTCCAGATCATGATATAATTTATACATAAAAGCACAGATATCGTGCACAGGTGTGAAACTATAAGGAAATATTGTACATTTATCACGATTTGACGGGAAACAGCATTGGTTGGCAGCATTTTATAGGTTACAATTATATAGGCAACAAAGAAAAAATGGGTTGTAAGTAGTAACAAAGATAAATATGTGTAAGGATTGCATTATTCAATATATGTTACATCGGCTGGGGTACCAAAGGTTCAAATAGGAATGGATACAGAGATAGAGAGATAGATAGAGAGAAGAGAGTAGAAAAAAGGGGGGGGGGGGGAATGGGGGAGACACAACCTGTGACTGTCAGAAATCCAACCACACCATGTTATTTCCACAAATTAATTAGAGCCCTTTCACACTAGGGCGGTTTGCAGGCGCTATTGCACTAATAATAGCGCCTGCAAACCGACCCGAAAGTGTCGCTGCTTTGTATCCAGTGTAAAAGCCCCGAGGGCTTTCACACTGGAGCGGTGCACTGGCAGGATGGGAAAAAAAGTCCTGCTAGCAGCATCTTCGGAGCGGTGAAGGAGCAGAGTATATACCGCTCCTTCACCGCTCCTGCCCATTGAAATCAATGGGACGGCGTGGCTATACCGCCAGCAAAGCGCCTCTGCAGAGGCGCTTTGCGGTGGTTTTTAACCCTTTCTCGTCCGCTAGCGGGGGGTAAAACCGACCCGCTAGCGGCCAAATACCGACGGTATAACGCCGCTAATAATAGCGGCGTTTTACCGCCAATGCCGCCCCCGCCCCAGTGTGAAAGGGCCCTTAAGATCTGATTTCAAATATATATTTGTATGACAATTTAAAACTGTTTATTGATATTATTTATTTATTTTTACTCTGTATCCCAAAGGCTGTTTTTTGTTTTTTTTTTCATTTTAAACATGTAACCAGTAGCAGAGGACTAGAAGCTCCTCCTGCTTATGTTTCCCTGCAGACAGACTGGGAAGGATCTGGGTCATGTGACAGCTGTATATCGATTAGAAAAAAAGGTACTTGGATTTTTTTTAATTAAAATAATTACAGTGCCATCATCCACATACAGAAATAGAAGGAACAATGTAAATTAAACAGTGTGTGTTTAGTATCACTTTAAGTCCAATTTTAGGCAAACCTAAACTTTATCAGTTCAGTGGAGCCCTCTCAAATGCAACACATCTCCCAAGGCCAACTTAAAGCGGAGTTATGCTTAAAAAAAAATAATTAAAAGTCAGCAGCTACAAATACTGCAGTTGCTGACTTTTAATAATCGGACACTTACCTGTCCCGGGTCCAGCGATGTGGGGGAACAAAGCCCTGCTCGTCTCCCCCTCCTCTCTGTGGCACCGGCTTTGTAACTGTGGGCGCCCAGCTGTAGCTTCACAGCCAGGCACCCACTGTGCATGCACGAGCCATGCCGCACACCATGACTGGCCGGGCAATCATCTGGGACCTGTGACGTGTCCCAGATGATTGCCTAGAGGGAGGGTACCCGCTCCCCCCCCAAGAAAAAAATGGCATGCCAAATGTGGTATGTCAGGGGGTCATCTCCCTTAAAGCGGAAGTTCCATTTTTGGGTGAAACTCTGCTTTAAGGCAAACTTGTACGTTCTCTATTTAGGGGTGCCAGTTGATAAAAAAAATCTGGTACAGGAACATATGACAGCAAAAAGGTGACAGCATTGGGCCAGTAAGCACGTGTTCACTTTAAGAGCTGATTTTTTTTTTTTTTTTTGGTAGAATTAACATCATAGCAACCCTTACAACCAATGTCAGACACAAGAAGGAGGGTCCTGGGAAAGGATCCCACACCTGAAGCCTTGTCAATGGACCTAGGTCTGAACCTGCAACCTCTGATGTGTCTCATAATGCCTCTTCTTGCTGAGCCACCTGAGATGCTGGACAGCTCCCTGTCTGATCCATTGGACAATCCTGCCTTGTGCCTTGTTTCTGCCGAACGTTGACCTCTTTGCTCCTTCCTATTTAAAGGGGGTTCCCATTTAAAAAAAAATACAAATACTGCAGCTGCTGACTTTTAATCGGACACTTATCTGTCCCAGGGTCGAGCGATGCGGGGGATCAAAGCCCCGCTCGCCCCCCCCTCCACTTGGCGACGCCGGCATTTTAACTGTGGGTGCCCGGCTGTGGCTTCACAGCCGGGCACCCACTGCGCATGCGCAAGCCGCGCCGCGCGCCGTCACTGGCCCCGCAATCATCTGGGACCGGTCACGTGTCCCAGATGATTGACAAGAGGGAGGGTGGAGAGGCGATCTCCCTTCCTGCGCCGAGGGGAGTGACGTCAGGAGCCCAGGCACCGAAGGAGGCAGACTACGAGGGACCCCCTAGCAACAGGCATTTAGAGGTGAGTAAAAAAAAATTTTTTCTCCAAATGTTTTTATTTAATTTTTCTTTTAAGCACATTACTATTTTTTTTTTTTTTTTGGGGTGGAACTCTACTTTAAGCCATGCCTTTGCACATCCTGTTTGCAATAATATTGGGCTCTCTCCAGCCAATATCTCGCTCTTATCACTTCTGCTGCCGTCCTTATCTTCGCTACCACTAGTTAACAACATTTGGCTTGTTCCTCTACTATGCTTCTGTTTAATCACCTCAATACCGGGGACTTTCACCCCCTTCCTGCCCAGGCCAATTACGAGCTTTCAGCACTGTCGCACTTTCAATGACAATTGGACAGTCATGCAACACTGTATCCATATGAAATTTTTATCAGTGTTTATTATTTAATCTGTAGGAAAGTTATAGAGTCCACAAACTATGGTACATATATCTGAAAATGAATTAATCCTGATGTACTGACAGCCTATATCATTTCTTGAGGCCCTAAAACACCAGAATAGTACAAATATCCCCCAAATGAGCCCCTTTTTGAAAATTTGACAGTCCAAGGCATTTAGTGAGAGGCATGGCAAGTTTTTTGAAGCTGTCATTTTTTTGTCACAATTTTTTGGAAAATTAAGGAATTTTTAAAAAAATTGTTTTTTTCACAATTTTCTTTTCACATACTGTCACTAGTTCAGTACAGCGTTATTATATTACAGATGTAGCAGTGAGCAGGAACAATAACTGGTAACAGTATGTAGAAAAAAAAAATATATATAATTTTTTTTCAATTATTTTCTTTTTTTATTACATTTTTTTCTATGATTTTTATGAAAGTTCTTGTAAACTCTGAAAAAGAAAACCCCTGCAAGACAAAGGCATAATGAGCTAGTATGCATCACATACTAGCTCATTATGAAACACCTTAGATCGAAGCTGTTGCAGCGGACCCGGCACACCGCTGTGACATGTCTCTGTGATTGGCTGGAGCCGCGATGACGTCACTCCCGCGCATGCGCGGGAGCTGCCGGTCACGGCACGGCTACTGAAGAAACGGCACGAGCGAGCTGTTTCTTCAGTGCGAATGTGCCGATGACGCTGGCACATGCGGATACAGTGAATATCTCCTAAACTGTACAAGTTTAGGAGATATTCACGGTACCTACAGGTAAGCCTTATTATAGGCGGGAGCCGCCAGTCATGGCATGACCCCTATTAGAAACGGCACGATGTGCTCTTTCTAAAGTGTACATGCACCGTAGACATTGGCGTATGCGCCGTAGTCATCAGCGCACAGCTTTTTTGTAAATATCTCCTAAACCGTGGAGGTTTAGAAGATATTTCCAGCACCTACAGGTAAGCCTTAATATAGACTTACCTGTAGGTAAAAGTGGTGTAACAGGGTTTACAACCACTTTAACACACTGTGACCAATGTGGGGTTTTTTTACACATTATGAGTGCTGATACCAATGAATTTCACTGGTAGACGCAAACAATTTTTAATGAAACAAACTCATTCATTCAGTGTGATTTGTTGTGATTAGCTGTGATTAGCCTTGTGCTTTTTCATGAACAAACTTTTTATTGAAAGGAAACATAAAGATGTAGATTCAAAAACAGCTGTATGTCACAAGCTTTTCAGAATGATAAATCATCCATGCTGTCAGACCACTGCATGTAGACCAATTTTGGAAAGAGGTCACCTAGACCTTTGCGGCTGATGTGTTTGGAGGTGGGGGCCTAGGTCTAGGTGGTCTCTTCCCAACATTAGTCTACATGCAGTGGTCTGACAGCATGGATGATTTATCATTCTGATAAGCTTGTGGCATACAACTGTTTGTGAGTCTACATCTTTATGTTTCCTTTCAATTAAAAACTTTTTTTAAGGTAATGCGCAAGGTTGGTGCTTCACCTTCTTTTATGTTTTTCTAGCAATGCTATTAGGGATTCCCCAGCCCTGAGAGGGCAACAAAGCCTTGTGATCATGTATACCTAAAAAGTGGGTGAATAAAGGTCCATCGGAGTCTGAAACATCACACTTTAGCGCAAGAGGTTGTTTTTGACTGCCTACTGGTTTTGGTCACCAAATCACGTGATCATATACTGTACGGTATGTTTAGTTTCAGTAGCCTCGTTTTGTGGCAGCTTTTCTTTTTAAAAATACTGCAGTATGTTGCCTGAGCATCAGGGAATGTTAACAAAACACGGGCGCTTCTCCAGTCTGGGCTTCAAGGCAGGTTCCATCTTGCAGTCAGTGTATTATGGATCAGTAGAAGGCTAGTGAAGCATATATTCCTCAATGCCTAACAACGGCAGGCTCCAGTCAATAGAATGAATGAATTGTTGTAATTGGCGTAGTCTTTTCCCCAGTCAACATCTTTCAAAATGTAATGTCCAATACATACTCATTGGTATTTCAATAATGAATTGAGCCCATGGGGTCAATTTACAAACTTAATTAATGCTGTGAAACCATCCAATAAGCCTCACCATTCATCAGCCTGTGTATGAAATGAATGCAAATGTGGGTTATTATATTGCTAGAGTCTGCCGTGTAATATGATGCAGATAATGTGGATTTTGAAGCTGGAAATCCCTTTATTGTACCTGTTAGCCGAATAAAGTGAAAGCAGCCATTTTCTGTGATGATGGAATGGGGGAGATTTACTGTGCTACTGTGTCTACATGCAGACCACAGCATGTAGACCAATCTTGGGAAGAGGCCACCTAAAACTGGTGGACACGAATCTGGTAAAGCTGTGCATAGTAACCAATCAGCTTCTAACTTCAGCTTGTTCATTTAAAATTTGACAATAAAACCTACAAGCTGATTGGTTACTAAGCACAGCTGCACCGGATTCTGTGTGCATCAGTTTTAGTAAATCTCCCCCAGTATATTTGTCCATTAGGAGCTATTAAACAGCCATAACTATAAAGGTCCTGATACTAAATTTGAGCAAAGAGAGTTTCATATCTGACAAGAAAAGTGTCTGCCATTGGGATGCTGGTATTCTTTATCTGGAATAGTCTCATAGGATCCAGAACAGTTGGGGGGCATTATATTGCCACCATGTAGGTTTAAGGGGAAGTCTAGGCTTTTAGTAATGAAGGGGGCATTGCAAAGAGACAATGGGGCTTACTAAAACTGGCGAGTGCAAAATCTAGTGCAGCTCCACATAGAAACAAATCAGCTTCCAGTTTTTTGGTTTTTGTGAAAGCTTAATTGAACAAGCTGAAGTTAGAAGCTGATTGGCTGCCATGCAGAGCTGCAACAGATTTTGCACCCTCCAGTTTTAGTAAATCAACCCCTATGCATTACTCAGGATATGTAACTGCTGGGGTGCCCAAGAATACTAGTGCTGAAAGTGATTAGACCTTACCATTAACACAACTTTTTCACCCTGCTTTCCCAAAGGGCACAGGATATCACTCAAGTTTTTTGAGTCTCCTAAGATCTGGGGAAGAGAAGTGGTCAGTTGCAGAAGGTATAGGAGCAGGTTTGTCAGAGACTTGGAATGCCACTAGGGGAAGTCCTTTTCTGCTCATTCTCAAAAGCTAAGAAAGCAACATCACAGGTTTTTGTGGTTTAGGTTTTGTTATAATATTTTCTATCAAATAGAGGGTGTCATTAAAAATTATACTATGAAAAATGGACTATTGCAGTCTCTCAAAATCCCATGTTTTAGTTACTAAAAGTAAAGTACATCTAATTACATACCTTTTATTTTTTTGGTCAAGTAGGGAACGGTTGGTATCCCTATCGGGGTTTTTTTCCATTTGCTGTATGTTTCTCTTCACTTCTTGCCCTGAAGACACTCCAGGAAATAAAAGGAAATCTCACCAAAGTGAGGGGAAATCCCCGTTCAACATGTGTCAAACGAATAGGCTTGCCCCTTCTAATATTTCCTGCAGTTTCAGAAACAGCTGGAATATTTTTGCCTATCCCATCATAAGACATTAATGGGCACCAACAAGACAGAAAGGATAAAGCTCCCCAGTGAGGACGCGGAAAGCAATAAAAAACAGACAGGGGTTCCAACGCTTCCAACCCTTCTTTATCTAACTTTATCCAAAACAAAAAAAAAGTACTAACTTTAGATACATTTTTATCTTTGGAGAGATTTGGCCATTTTGGGTGTAAAGATGTAGAATTTTTTAAGGACATTGAGTGCTGGTTGGATGAAACAACATGCTCTCTTGGGAATTTCATTTTTCTTAAAAAAGATTCCATTTAAAAAAAAAAATGTAAAGAAGAGAAGAAACAGTTTGGGACTTTATATGAGGACATGTACAAAAAGGTTTGGGACTTTATGTGAAGCATGCAGCACAACATAATAATACTAATGATGATGTCTGGTGGACAAACCATATTTGTGACCATGTATCTTGCATAATACCAGAACACATACAATATAATATAGTAAAACAAGGAAACTTTAATTCCATATCATAGTACATAGTAGCAAAGTAACATAATAGCATAGCAGCATAATATAATCACAATGGTAAAATAATGAAAACACCAGACTCATTGTTGCGTGTCTCCACAGTAACAACATAATAAAAATTGGTAGAGTCCAAAAGAGCATATTATAGATCATGTATAAAAATAGTATGAGAGGCAATTAATAGCGCAACGCGTTTCATGGCTATGTTGCCACTCTTCAGGAGAAGATGCGATGTAGATGTCTATAAAGGTATTAAGGTAAATATTAGATTGAGTATTATATAGAGAGAAGACATCATCATTAGTATTATTATGTTGTGTTGCCTCCCTGGCTGTATGCTTCACATAAAGTCCCAAACCTTTTTTCTCATATATCTAAAAAAAAAAAAATGGTTCCCAGGGAGGAGATTTTTTTTTTTCTAAAGCTAGTGTCATTTTTATAACCCTTTCTTTCATCAGAAAAATAAGTATTTTGTGCAGGCATGTGAACCCACCTGACAGCTTCTTATATCTCTCTGGGACACTATTCATGCCTGTGTGGACCCTGCTTGACAAAGGCTGCTCTATCTCCTGCACCCCCCCTACAGATTTACTGCTTTGTGATCCAGCACTGGTCCGCTTCCAGGCTGAATGATGACCAGTGCCCTTCAACCACTTCCTGTAAGCCTAGATTTAGGTGGGCATCATCATGTCAGCCCAGGCGCACAGGGGAAGGCTGCAAGGAGCCTCCCACCTATGTAAGAAGAGGAACTGTGACATCGCGCAACTGGTCCTAAGACACCTAGAAAAAAAGGTATGTATACTGTTTTTTTTTTAAATAATAGTGTTATTTCAAGGATTGGGGTGAGTAGAAAGTGGGGCAAAACAGGGAGGAGAGGGTTAACCTAGAGTTGGGACTCAATGCTTATGTAAGTCTCAATGTTGTTGCTCTCATTAATTAGCATATTAGTGCAGGACTGTACATTATGGAGGGGCCTTGATTTGCAGGTCGGCTCGTTCCAGCGAATTGCCGTACCGGTACGTCAGCTCCTTTAAGAGTTTTAACAGGCGCGGGCGCGCGCACCCACTACGCGGTGGGGGAGCTGATGCGCGTGGCCAGCGGCCACGATGTTCACCGGCCACCTACGGTCGCTCCACAGAGAACCAGAACTGGTCAGTTCTGAAAGGGAAGTTCAGAGTGATCGTCTATTCCTAACAAGCAGGGCTCTCTGATTCCTCCTGTATTGAATTGTGTTGTAATTGTACTGTCTGCTCCAATGTTGTAAAGCGCTGCGCAAACTGTCGGCCCTATATAAATCCTGTATAATAATAATAATAATAGTGATTAGGAACAGCGATCTCTCTGTACTCTCAGTCAGTCCCATCCCCTCGCAGTTAGAAACACCTCCCAGGGAACACACTTAACCCCTTGATCACCCCCTAGTGTTAACCTCTTCCCTGACAGTGTCATTTATACAGTAATCAGTGAATGTTTGTAGCACTGATCGCTGTTTAAATGTCACTGGTCCTAAAAAAGTGTCAAAAGTATCCGACTAGTCCGCTGCAATGTCGCAATCCTGCTAAAAATTGCTGATCACCATTACTAGTAAAAAAAATAATAATAATAAAAATACCATAAATCTATCCCCTATTTTGTAGACGCTATAACTTTTGCACAAACCAATCAATATACGCTTATTGTGATTTTTTTTACAAAAAATATGTAGAAGAATACGTATTGGCCTAAACTGATGAAGAAATTTGTTTTTTTACTTTTTTGGGGGGATATTTATTATAGCAAAATGTAAAAAATATTGTTTTTTTTTTTCAAAATTGTTGGTTCTGTTTTTATTTATAGGGTAAAAATTAAAAACCGCAGAGGTGATCAAATATCAACAAAAGAAAGCTCTATTTGTGGGGAAAAAAAGAACGTCAATTTTGTTTGGGTATAGCGTTGAACGAACAGAAAAATTTTCAGTTAAAACGACGCAGTACCGTATCGCAAAAAATGGCCTGGTCATTAAGGAGGGAAAATCTTCCATGGCTGAAGTGATTAAATATATTTCCAAATGAATTCCACTAAAATGTCTGTTTTGAAAATAGAAACAGTTTAGACAGGTGCTCTTTTTTAATTGGGGTCTAGGGAATTTATTTATGTTCTGCAATACTTAACTGTGTTGCATCCCTTCAATTTATCAAGCAATGCATGGTTAAAAAAAAAACCTTTTCTTCTAATACGAAAATATTTTGGTTACTTTTCTTGTAATTCCAATCTAAATTTGAAATCTTCAGCTCGAAGCCTCATGGTTTAGCTCTTTTATTCAGGATTTACTATTAATCTGATACCCTAGAAAAAAAAAATTAAAGGGCAATTCATTATGGAATAAAATGTCTTTACTATATTTTTTTCTGTGCAGCTGTAAAATTTGGGATTAAATGTCAGATTGAAAAAGTTCAGGAGAGTTTACCATTATCTGCACTTTGTGAGAGTAAGCATTAATTTTCATACAGACAATAAAACTTCCTCAGATCATCTTCTCTAGCGCTTCCACAATGAAATACAATAAACCTTTTTCCCTTTGCTAACCTAAATCAGGCACAAATCATTTGGCAAAACATAGCTTTAATTCACCCACATTCGGGAAAGGCTAAGTCAAGATTTGCATTTTCTTCCGTGGTTATGCTTATCGGCAGGTAGACTAATACCCGCAGCTCAGCTCAGGCAAAGTTGCCAGAGACGTCTGGGTTTTTGTATTAGCTGCTTGAGGCCAAGTACACACATGTGTTTTAAATCTCCCACACCGGCGGCAACATCACCACTCTTCCGAGCAGTGTGGTAGGCTAGATTTTGGCAAAGAAAATCACACTTTGGGGTTTGGATATAAAAATCACACAGTGAGACAAAATGTCACTGACCTCTAAACTATCTTTGGCCTCATTTATGCTTGGAGGGCGGTAACAATAGGTGGTTGAGACATGATTGCCCAGGCGCAAATTAACCACTTCCTCTGTGTAACACTTATATGTGGCTGCATTTGAAGGAATTAACGCCCAGCCACTGCACATATGCACCTGCAGCGGCCTGAGCTTTTAAGAACACGTTCACTGGGCGATCCCAGCACTTTAAGCATGCTGTCTCTGACAGCTCTTAGTCATGACTTATAATTGGGAGCCAGGGAGACAGGCTCCCAGTCATATGGCTGCTATGAGAGCCAATCATAGCAGTCCTTTAATGCTCCCTCTCTCATTAAAGCCTATTTAAAGGGCCTCCAGGAATTGTCGGGAAGAGGTCAGTGGTCGCTTGTCCTATTAAAAAAAATAAAAATAAATATATATATATATATATATATATATATATATACTGTATATATATATATATATATATATATATATATATATATATATATATATATATATATATATATATATATTACAGCGCTCGCAAAAACAAACAATAGCCCAAACAATCACATAATAACAATTCATTAATAAGTGAATGTCCATATATTAGTGAACGATGTGCTCCAATCCATAAAGTGCAAAGTGCTCCAAAATTTGAGGGGTGCAACACCCCCTCCTGTGTCCCCACTCACCGGATCCCCACTCACCGGACAGTCTAATGCCCTGTACACACGATCGGACATTGATCGGACATTCCAAAAACAAAATCCATGGATTTTTTCCGACGGATGTTGGCTCAAACTTGTTTTGCATACACACGGTCGCACAAAGTTGTCGGAAAATCCGATCGTTCTGAACGCCGTGACGTAAAACACATACGTCGGGACTATAAAGGGGGCAGTAGCCAATGGCTTTCATCTCTTAATTTATTCTGAGCATGCGTGGCACTTTGTGCGTCGGAATTGTCCACACACTGTCGGAATTTATGCAAACGGATTTTGTTGTCGGAAAATTTTATAGCCTGCTCTCAAAATGAGAGAGAGAGGATGCGAATGAGTATGCGTGGGAGTGACAGCAATACAGCCAGGCCAAGGCAAGTGACCGAAGGCACAGAATGCGGAAGGAAGACCGGGTGAAGATGGAAGCGCCCGGGACCCACCGGATTGATCACAGCACAGCGCTGGAGAGCTCAGCCTGACAGGCAAGTGTATCCTAATGTGCTAATATGCTGTGCATACTAGTTTATTATGGCATAACCTACCTCAGAGCCTCTAAAAAGTAACAATGTTAGCAAAGTTTACTATCGCTTTAATATCACAGGATCCCAGGAGTCTCTCATGGGGACCCCTACTGACCCGGTGGCCCCTGGGCAGTGCCCAAGTGCATAGTTGCCAACATTTCAAAAATATTTTCAGAGACACTTTTTTTTTACCAGTGATATGTTTAGAGTAGCTGACATTCCCCTATGTTCCTCTATACATCACAAAATTTTAAATCACAAAATTAAATGAGTACTAATTATAGCAAGGTCCCAGGCCTCCTTCAGTCTAATGAGAACCTCCAGGGACAGACATAGCTGACATCCTTCTGTATATGGTGATTTGCAAGGCATTAATGCAAGGTAGATTAAGGTTAATCGTGGGAATCCCATGATTAAGTCTGTGTGACGAAACATGTCGGGCGTGGCTGTACGGCAACCATCTGAGCTAGCGTGTGACGTGCTGAGCCGATTCAGGAAGCAGAGATCCAAGCACGAGTAGCGAGTGGTGGTGAGAATTTATCCGCACACCTCGGGTCCGCCGTGACCATATTGCACTGGTTTGGGCACATACTGATGTGCCCAAACCTGTGATATTTATTGCTCGTTTTTAAAGAGATTAATTGATCCTGTATTTACACGGATGGAATTTGGTGTATCTGTTAAACCTTTCTGTGAGGTTTTTTCACATCTGTTTGCCGAGCACGAGAGTGCGAAGCATATCTAGTTGGTGAGTGTTTTGTCTGACGGGAGAGGAATCACTGACACTCGGGTGTGGTGGATAATTAGAGGAATTCTACACATAATCAACGTTTGAATCAAATCTATGGACTTTATCATTTACACATTGATATTATATTTTTTCACTATTGGCACAGGGTGATTTATGTGATATAATTTTAGTTTGTTTATGTTGTAGGTCTGTGTAAACAGGCATTCACCATATCACTTTTGAAGTGTTATTTAAGCGCCGCTTATATTAATTTTTTGGCACTATTGTAATAGAGTTTACATTAATATACTATTTCACATTTTATTTATTTAAAGTGGCAGCTTTACTGAAATAATTTTTATATTTGTAAGAGCAGTGGTGGGAACTCAAGAGGGGCGGATTTTGCTTGGTTACCATTGTTTTTTTCACACCTGTGATATATGTTGAAGGGGGGTGGCTAACATGGAAAGTCCTAGTCCTGAGAAGGATATTTTATCTCCCTCATTGACGTTCTCCCGATTAAAGTGTGAAATGGATGATGTGTTTCAAATTTCTTTCACATTTGCGGTAATGCTTACTGCCCTCTGAAAAGTGTTCTTCACACTTAATCCTTATAACTGCTGTCACACATGAATGTCCCAAACCAAGTCCTACTCACAGTGTTCCAGGAGCCATAAAACAATCAGCTTCCATCGGGAGATCATCAATGAGGGAGATAAAAGATCCTTCTCAGGACTAGGACTTCAGACAGTGCATCCAGCACTGATCCTTTACCAGTCTTCCACAGGCCCTAAGCCCAGCTCCTGCTGAGGGCCAGACTGGAACCCTTGACTCAATAAAGCTGCCTCCTGGGGCAGCAGTCTCAAGAGAACTGGAACCCTCCTGGCAGAGAAAGAACACTCTGCCAAATATTTATCCCCTCCGCAGCAACCTTCTGGGTGCCTTCTTCCTGGGATTGGCTGGGGCATGATAAATATTTATACTGAATATTTGACTCTTCATGCCCTATATTCTGGGAGCTTCTTCCAGAAGCAGGTGGGAGAAATCAAACACCCAGCTTAGGAAGCCCTGACCAAACAAAAACTATTTCTGCTCCACTGACTGCATTGAAGCCAAAAACTAAATTTAGCCTCGCAGCCTAACTAGAGGAGGGTGCTACACATGATTCCATATAACTAGTGAAGGAGCCCAATAACTGAATGCAGCAAAGAGGCCAATGTACAATTAATCAAACAAAAAAAAAATCAATATTGCAAATATCCTCCCCAGTCAATAAAGTAGTTAGGATTATGCAGGAATACTTCTTGTTTTCTACTTTTTTGGGAGCTAGGTAAAATTTGTCAGCTTTGGCTGTTGTGTTGTTCCAAAATGTCTTAAGCCCCATACACACTATCAGATTTTCTGCTGATTTTTGTCTTCAGATTTACCAAAACCATATAGTGCAAGGGCCTGCTTGATTGCATACAAATTGAAACTCCTAAGGTTTGACCTCTTATTATATGTTTTTGGTAAATCTGAAGACAAAAATCAGCAGAAAATCTGATAGTTTGTATGGAGCTTTAGTTGTCAAGGAGGCGGCTGCACTGGAGTAGACCCTCTAGCTATGCTGTAAGGGATATCCTTCAGAGAGATGCTAGATCACAGGAAAGTAGAACTCCACAAGCAGATCAGGTCTAGGAATAGGATCAGGACTCTCAGAAGTAAGCATAACTCCCAACTGTCCCTGATTTGGAACAATGGGCTCCAATCACGATGCAGTATTTTCCTCTTTAAAACTTACAGTAAAATAGCTCATAGCGTTTCTCAAAAATATTTTTGAAATTTACAAAAAAAAGCTACTTAAAAAAAAACGCATACGGTATTTCATTGAAATGTGCGGTATTTATCTCATGAAACCATGCAGTATTTTATCTCATGCTTTATTCCGTGGGGTGGATACAGTGGAGAAGAATTAGAACCCCTGTCAGATTTTATTGCTAATAAAGAGGTAAAATGGTTTAAACCATAGAAATGTGGCAACACACTCAGTGCGCTCTCTGCAGCATATGTATAATGCAAAAGAAAAAAAGTGACTAGAATACCAGTCAAAGGGAAGCTGCTTTCCCAGGACACATTGTGTATCAAAAACAACTAAGTAAAATTAAGAAAAATACAAAATATCTTTAAAAATGTAAAATATTGAATGAAAATAGTATCAACAATTACACAGATATATAAATACCCTTCTTTTACAACGTTGCCTTTTTTATTGGTGGAAGAAGGATATCTATACAGTAAAACCTTGGTTTGAGAGTAACTTGGTTTAAGAGCGTTTTGCAAGACAAGCAACATTTTTTAATAAATTTTGACTTGATATACAAGCGATGTCTTGATATACAAGTAGCGTCATATTACAACTGAGTATAAAAGAGAAGAGAGGCTCCTCTGAGTGTAGCAATATGGTTACATTTAATGAATGTACAACATTTAGCAACTCACATGGTTGATGATTAAAAGAGGCACATCTAAGTATGCTGGCATCCGGGGTAAAGCTGTCCACATAGACCGTCCTCCTCACCACCATCGACGTCATCCCTTCCACGCTGCGCTCCACAAGTGGTTCAGATTCTCTACTGTAGGGTAGTCTTCTTGGTCACGATTGAAGACTGACAGTGGTGAGAACCGGCAGTGCTGAGGATGGTCTATGTGGACAGCTCTACCCCGGATGCCTGCATACTTAGATGTGCCTCTTTTAATCATCAACCATGTGAGTTGCTAAATGTTAGACCTTCATTAAATGTAACCATATTACTACACTTAAAGGTGCCTCTCTTCTGTTTTATACTCTGTAGCTCCTGCTGGATTTTGCTTCTGATCCCCTTGTGGAGGCTTCCATTTGTGGATGGACATTTTCTGGTTACACAACCTGGTCACATTGCTATAATCTTTTTATATGGACCATAAACTGATTGACTTATGAATAAATGGTTGTGGAATGAATCATCTGAGTTCCCATTATTTCTTATGGGGAAATTTGCTTTGATATACAAGTGCTTTGGATTGTGAGCATGTTTCTGGAACAAATTATGCTCGCAATCCAAGGTTTTACTGTATATGTGTGTAATTTTTTATACTATTTTCCCCTGGTAACCTCTGGAGGAACCCTTGGCTTCCATGGAACCCTGGTGGAGAAACCCGGCTTTAAAGTAATTTTTGCTGTAATATTTGGTGAAGTCATTGCTATATCTTTGGACAGGTCTATCTTTTCTTGTTGGAGAATAGCCATTGTCATTATCTGATGTTCTTGAAAGTGTCACTCTGGTATCCATCTGCCAAACCTTCAAATTGATGACACCCTTCTCCTAACAGCTCAAGTTCCACACCTTTGTAAGAATACTTGTCTATTCATAATCACATCCTGTCTTGTGAATATTTGAATCAAATATATCTCTAAAAAATAATTGTGAATAAGTAAAGTACCCCGGCACTACATACTGTATGACATATGTTCTAACAAGGGATTAGACCATTGTGATATGAATGTACATTGTACATTGGAATGATTGGGGTTTTTTTCAGCAAATGATGGATATGCTTGTATTATATACACAAAAAACGTTCCAAACATCTGGCAAAATTACTGTAGAAAATAGATATATTTCACTACATGTAATGGGGTGGATTTACTAAACGTAATGGTGTCAATTTATTAAAGGCAGATAGACTGAGGACTTTGCAAGTGCAGTTACTCCAGAGCTTAGTAAATGAGGGAGATCTCTGCTGACTTCCATCATCCAATCATGTGCAAGCAAAAATGCATTTTATTTTTAAATTTCTTGCATATGATTGTGTAAGCTTTGTAAAGTGAAGCTTTACCTCATTTACTAAGCTTTGGAGCAACTTGCAAAGTGCTCAGTCTATTTAATTTTGGGTAGAGTAAGGGAGGATTATAACCCCTGCCAGTTTTTTTTTTTTTTTTTGCCATCTGTGTCCCATTGGAAGATTTCCCCTCTATTACCTGTCTGGGGACAACCCAAAATTTGGGATTTTGTTTTACATTTACTAATGGTAAACAGGATAAATATAGAGAAGGCGAATCTCTTAAATGGGGACACAGACAACAATAAAAACCTGACAAGTGTTCTAATCCACCTCCACTAAAACAAAAAAAAGGTTTTCCTTTAGGTTATACTTTAAAGTGGACCTTCAGTCATTTTTTCAACTTTCCATCTATTAAATCTTCTGCCCTTGTTGTTTTAACTTTGGATAGTAAAACTTTTTTTTTTTCTGCCAGTAAATACTTTCCTTATACAGCCTACTTCCTGATTCTTGTCTGGTCCTTAGCCTAGGCTTATGACATCATGTATAGCTCTCTCTCGTGAGAGTTTGCCAGCAAGGGAGGGGGTGAGTCATAAGAGGACCAATGAGAGCTGCAGGGCTGCAGAGTTGGAGGTGTGCCTCTTTGTGTCTGTGTAATTCCAGGAAGTGAACAGGCAGCAGCTTCAGCTGCCCACAGTTAAAATGGCTGCAGCCAGACTCAGTGGAGGGAGATTTTTGCAGCATATTTGGCAAGTACAGAATCACAGTATATAAAAAAATTAGGCAAAGTGGTTGGAGAGAAGAATCAGAATGGCAAAGATGTTTATTACAGATTATGTGAGCAGACTGCAGTTCCTCTTTAAGTAAATCAACCCCAATGATTTCCCTATTTCCATATTTAGTTTTCTATGCATTACTGATGAAAGCACTGATCCAAAAAGGCAGAGACTACTCCGAATTGTCTATTATATGTTTACATTCCTTAAATACCACATGCCTGGACCCCTACGTAATTACTGCATACATTTAATTATTTCTTTCTCTCTGTGAATTGACTTTAACCCCTTTTCATTCGGTAATTAGTGACAGCTTTGAGAGTTTTGTGCTAAATACTGCAAAACGGTATAGTGAATTGACAATTTCAGGATCGCATTGCGATATTTAGGGAAAATGTGTCCGGACACCTACATACCGCATGCAAGGTGCTTTTGTGAATGGAACCCATTGTCCCTCTGTCCCTCTTTCCTCCATATTTGTCCCTCATTTTGGTCTGATCAATAGCGTTGTATATAAAATTCACTTTTTATCTTTCAAAAAGTGTTTTCCCAGTGCTCAACTCTTTATCCAATTTCTAAATTGCTGCATTCGTAAATTTCAAAAGCCAATATAAAGAAATATTAGTGTTAAAAAAAAAGCACTTGTGGGAACTGATCTTTTTTTTTTGTATACTTATCCTTTAAGAGGGTGTGGCAGGGGGGTGTGTCCTATGCTTACATATTTTTACTACTAGGTGTCCCTCGTTCCCATCTCAAAATGTTGGGAGGTATGGTAGTAAGTCAGTGGTCCCAGGTGAAAGCAGGTGATGTGGGATCCCCCAGGTCTTGGTTTCTAAGGGCCAGCCATTATTTAAAAGAGCTCCTGATGGACCCCAGCTCGCAACTCCAGGGTTCGCCATACTTAAGACTAGGGACTTGGTGACAAGTTGGTACTAGGAAGTAGGTCAGAGGTAGAAAGCTATGTTGTACAATGCAGTGATAATCCAGAAATAGGGATGAGCTTCGAGTTCGAGTCGAACTCATGTTCGACTCGAACATTGGCTGTTCGCAAGTTCGCCGAACAGCGAACAATTTGGGGTGTTCGCGGCAAATTCGAATGCCGCGGAACACCCTTTAAAAGTCTATGGGAGAAATTAAAAGTGCTAATTTTAAAGGCTAATATGCAAGTTATTGTCATAAAAAGTGTTTGGAGACCTGGGTCCTGCCCCAGGGGACATGGATCAATGCAAAAAAAAGTTTTAAAAACGGCCGTTTTTTCAGGAGCAGTGATTTTAATAATGCTTAAAGTCAAACAATAAAAGTGTAATATCCCTTTAAATTTCGTACCTGGGGGGTGTCTATAGTATGCCTGTAAATGGGCGCATGTTTCCTGTGTTTAGAACAGTCTGACAGCAAAATGACATTTTGAAGGAAAAAACTCATTTAAAACTACCCGCGGCTATTGCATTGCCGACAATACACATAGAAGTTCATTGATAAAAACGGCATGGGAATTCCCCAAAGGGGAACCCCCGAACCAAAATTAAAAAAAAAAATGACGTGGGAGTCCCCCTAAATTCCATACCAGGCCCTTCAGGTCTGGTATGGATATTAAGGGGAACCCCGGCCAAAATTAAAAAAAAAAAAAATGACGTGGGGTTCCCCCTAAATTCCATACCAGACCCTTCAGGTCTGGTATGGATTTTAAGGGGAACCCCGCGCCAAAAAAAAAAAAAAAAAACGGCGTGGGGTCCCCCCAAAAATCCATATCCGAGCACGCAACCTGGCAGGCCGCAGGAAAAGAGGGGGGGACGAGAGTGCGGCCCCCCCCCTCCTGAACCGTACCAGGCCACATACCCTCAACATTGGGAGGGTGCTTTGGGGTAGCCCCCCAAAACACCTTGTCCCCATGTTGATGAGGACAAGGGCCTCATCCCCACAACCCTGGCCGGTGGTTGTGGGGGTCTGCGGGCGGGGGGCTTATCGGAATCTGGAAGCCCCCTTTAACAAGGGGACCCCCAGATCCCGGCCCCCCCCCTGTGTGAAATGGTAAGGAGGTACAAAAGTACCCCTACCATTTCACTAAAAAACTGTCAAAAATGTTAAAAATGACAAGAGACAGTTTTTGACAATTCCTTTATTTAAATACTTCTTCTTTCTTCTATCTTCCTTCATCTTCTGGTTCTTCTGGCTCTTCTGGTTCTTCCTCCGGCGTTCTCGTCCAGCATCTCCTCCGCGGCGTCTTCTATCTTCTTCTCCTCGGGCCGCTCCGCACCCATGGCATGGGGGGGAGGCTCCCGCTCTTCTCTTCTTCTTCATCTTCTTCTCTTCTTCTTTTCTTCTCTTCTTCATTTTCTTCTCCGGGCCGCTCCTCACACATGCTAGCATGGCGGGAGGCTCCCGCTGTGTGACGGCGCTCCTCGTCTGACAGTTCTTAAATAACGGGGGGCGGGGCCACCCGGTGACCCCGCCCCCCTCTGACGCACGGTGACTTGATGGGACTTCCCTGTGACGTCACGGGGAATGCCACAGGGAAGTCCCGTCATGTCCCGTGCGTCAGAGGGGGGCGGGGTCACCGGGTGGCCCCGCCCCCCGTTATTTAAGAACTGTCAGACGAGGAGCGCTGTCACACAGCGGGAGCCTCCCTTCATGCCAGCATGGATGCGGAGCGGCCCGGAGAAGAAAATGAAGAAGAGAAGAAGAGAAGAAAAGAAGAAGAGAAGAGCGGGAGCCTCCCCCCATGCCATGGGTGCGGAGCGGCCCGAGGAGAAGAAGATAGAAGACGCCGCGGAGGAGATGCTGGACGAGAACGCCGGAGGAAGAACCAGAAGAGCCAGAAGAACCAGAAGAACCAGAAGATGAAGGAAGATAGAAGAAAGAAGAAGTATTTAAATAAAGGAATTGTCAAAAACTGTCTCTTGTAATTTTTAACATTTTTGACAGTTTTTTAGTGAAATGGTAGGGGTACTTTTGTACCCCCTTACCATTTCACACAGGGGGGGGGCCGGGATCTGGGGGTCCCCTTGTTAAAGGGGGCTTCCAGATTCCGATAAGCCCCCCCGCCCGCAGACCCCCACAACCACCGGCCAGGGTTGTGGGGATGAGGCCCTTGTCCTCATCAACATGGGGACAAGGTGTTTTGGGGGGCTACCCCAAAGCACCCTCCCAATGTTGAGGGCATGTGGCCTGGTACGGTTCAGGAGGGGGGGGGGCCGCACTCTCGTCCCCCCCTCTTTTCCTGCGGCCTGCCAGGTTGCGTGCTCGGATAAGGGTCTGGTATTGATTTTTGGGGTGACCCCACGCCATTTTTTTTTTTTTTTTGGCGCGGGGTTCCCCTTAAAATCCATACCAGACCTGAAGGGTCTGGTATGGAATTTAGGGGGAACCCCACGTCATTTTTTTTTTTACATTTTGGCCGGGGTTCCCCTTAATATCCATACCAGACCTGAAGGGCCTGGTATGGAATTTAGGGGGACTCCCACGTCATTTTTTTTTTTTTATTTTGGTTCGGGGTTCCCCTTTGGGGAATTCCCATGCCGTTTTTATCAATGAACTTCTATGTGTATTGTGGGCAATGCAATAGCCGCGGTAGTTTTAAATGAGTTTTTTCCTTCAAAATGTCATTTTGCTGTCAGACTGTTCTAAACACAGGAAACATGCGCCCCTTTACAGGCATACTATAGACACCCCCCAGGTACGAAATTTAAAGGGATATTACACTTTTATTGTTTGACTTTAAGCATTATTAAAATCACTGCTCCTGAAAAAACGGCCGTTTTTAAAACTTTTTTTTGCATTGATCCATGTCCCCTGGGGCAGGACCCGGGTCCCCAAACACTTTTTATGACAATAACTTGCATATTAGCCTTTAAAATTAGCACTTTTGATTATTCATGTTCGTGTCCCATAGACTTTAACGGTGTTCGCGTGTTCGAACGAACTTTTTTCCTGTTCGCATGTTCTGGTGCGAACCGAACAGGGGGGTGTTCGGCTCATCCCAAAACTGATTACAGACACCGTAGTGAAAATAGAAGTCAGATTACAGGTCCAACAGTGGACTTGATAACCTGGAATGAATGAAGAACTAAAGTTAAAACTTTTTTTTTTATTTGGATGGAGTACGGGGAGGGTTATAGCCCATGTCAGTTTTTTTTTTTTTTTTTTCATCTGCATCCCATTGTGGCGATTTCCCTTTACTTCCTGTCCCACAGCCAAACCAAGAAGTGAGAAGAAATCCCTCCAAAGTGTGGGAACCCCTGGTTGTCATCAGGGTATCTGTGCCCCCATTGGAAGATTTCCCTTCTATTATATTTATGGGACAACACAAAATTTAGGATTTTCTTTTAGTTTCACTTTTGATCATAACGATGACATGACAGAGAGGGGGAATTTCCCTAATGGGGGCACAGACAGCAATAAAAACCTGGCAGGTGTTCTAATCCCTCTCCACTCTATCAAAAAAAAACCAAAAAACGGTTTTGCCTTTAGTTATAGTTGAAACCGAGGGTCAGGGCAGATAGAAGACATAAAAAAGTTAGGAACAATGCCAAGGGTCAGGGCAGGTAGCAGACTCAAAAATACAGGAACAAAGCCAAGGGTCAGGGCAGGTAGCAGACTCAAAAAGACAAGAACAATGCCAAGGGTCAGGGCAGGTAGCAGACTCAAAAAGACAGGAACAAAGCCAAGGGTCAGGGCAGGTAGCAGACTCAAAAAGACAAGAACAATGCCAAGGGTTAGGGCAGGTAGCAGACTCAAAAAGACAGGAACAAAGCCAAGGGCCAGGGCAGGTAGCAGACTCAAAAAGATAGGAACAATGCCAAGGGTCAGGGCAGGTAGCAGACTCAAAAAGACAGGAACAAAGCCAAGGGTCAGGGCAGGTAGAAGATTTAAATAATAAGGCTAGATTCATACTGCTGTGATCTGATTTTGATCCCACTTTCAGTACAATTATGCAGTACAATTTGGATGCTGCTTTGAAGGGGTTCCATATTCTATAGGGCCCAAATCATGCTGAAATCGCACCAGAGTAGTACAGGAAGCTTTTCCAAAATCGTGCTGTGCTCAGTCGCTTTGATGTGAACAGGCACCATTGAAAACAATATGATTTCCATTGTCATGCAATTCTTTGCGACTCACATTGCATCTACAATGACACTATTGTGAACGGAGCCTGAAGAAAAAGGGTCATGGCAGATAGCAGACTCAGATAGCCAGGAATGATACCAGAAGTCTGTACATGGGAATCAGGGATGAGCTTAAAGTTTGGTCCTAACACAGGTCCCGCTATTATTTATGACATTATAAATGACAGCATCCGCCGTCAATGGTTGTTAAGGACACCGGCGGGTGCAGGCACAACCAGTGGCGTCACCAACCTCATTCAATTAAGAGTGCAAAACATGAAAAAGACTTAATCTCCACCTTCTAAATTTATTTGTAATCGTTAATTTTCATTTTTGGTCATAATATAGAAAAGATGTCACATGGGACCACACACCTACAAGGGCACCAACACAGTGGCAGGTGGCTTCTTCTTATGTTTGCAACTTTCATAATGTTTAAAGCAGGTTTAACATATGTCCCTTTCCTGGTTTAGGGGATTGAATGTTGGGATATATACTTCTCTTTTATGTATTTGCATTGAATAGCACCTCCTATATGCTGTATACATTGCTATACCCTGCTAGATAAAAATGAATGAGCAGCTTACAGTTTCTCACTATGCTGCATAGACTCAATATTATTGTCCAGGGCTAGTATGTTGTCTACCAACCAACAAGTGGTAGCTTCAATCTGAGTCTTTTCACATCAGACTTTTATTTTGTGACTCTCAAGAATCGCAACATGACCCTAATTTAAAAAGTTGGTAAAAAAATGATGAAGGTGCCATATTCCACACCACGTGATCACAATCTATTATTATTATTTATAATAATTTAGTAATTTATTTGTGTGACTTAAGCATTCGTTGCTATGGGTTACTGTACAGCAAAAATCTTCGCAGTGTTTTATAAAAGCTCTGTATTGCTTAGTGACATCTGCATTCCACAGTGGAACGCCCACAGCCCAATCTGAATAACTACAGACACAGCAGCCAGGAGGCCTGACTCACCTCCTGGCAGCCACTCGCTCCACTGATGCCATGTGCTACTGATATCAGCGGGTCTATACTAAGATCTCTGCCACTCAGGAATGATGAGAAAATATAAACTATCAGATTCCGGATATCCATATCTGTTCTGACTGTTGACCTATAGATGCCAATCAAGCGAGAAATATCCAATAGGGAATGGTAGTTACCATATTAAAGAGCCCTGGTTACCAAAAATTGCTGGTAAAGCACAGAAAAAGTACTTAAAATGCTTGCTTGCAGTTTTTTTTCATCCATTCCATAAATTATTTATTTATTTAATTGCAATGTGCCTTGGAGCTTGCTTGAAAATGTGACGTCTCCAGAACAAAAACCCTTATAGGGGAGTGAAAATATTTTGCCTATTATCTAGCATAAACGACACCACATCCCTATTGAAAATTATTGAAAAATGAGAGAAAGTAAATGGGATTTTTAAGGTGCCAAATTAGAACAAAATTATTTTTATAAAAGTAAAAATGTATTCAAAAAGTAAAAACAAGACATACAAAGAATAAATGTTGATACAGTACTAATACATATGCTGACTGATTTCATCTCTACATGTTTCGCCTTGATATTGGCTTCTTCAGGAGATATAATTGATGTCAGGCACAATAAGCACTAGAAGTAAACAGAGTTTTGTCGAAAAACAGATCAACAATTGTAACAATTACAGTACATAAATCGATACAGTTTGAACAAATTGGAAATAGCATTCATTGATTGAAGACAGCACAGCAAACAAGTCACCAATGGTCATAATAATTACCTGTATGTTCACAACCGTTTACACATAAATTGAGGCTCCATAATCATGGGGATATCAACAGATGGATCATTTGGTGAAGCCATAGAGGGGGGTGTATCCAAAGTACAGAGTGTCTAATTACTGACTGTGCTGGCCCAGCTCTCCTGTCCTTCCTCACTCCTCCCAATATAAACATTTATGTAGCTACTTGGGAGGCGTGAAGGGGAATACTTTGGAGAGACTACTGGGGCTGATGACATCCAAGATGGTGACACCCAGGATTAGTTTTAAGCCCCATACACACTATCAGATTTTCTGCTGATTTTTTCCTTCAGATTTACCAAAACCATGTAGTGCAAGGGCCTGCCTGATTGCATATAAATTGAAACTCCTAAGGTTTGACCTCATATTATATGGTTTTGGTAAATCTGAAGGAAAAAAATCAGCAGAAAATCTGATAGTGTGTATGGGGCTTAAGGGTTATTGAATGTCTACACAAGGGAAGCTTTTACAGGTAAAACACATTAATAAATTTTGTTAAATGAACATATAAGCTTTTGGGAAGATTTTTGTTAAACAAAATGGTCAGACCAGTGCTGGAACAAAGTCATCCACACCCACGGCAAAGATGCCAAACTGTGAACCTGCACCGCCCCCACAGCGCTTCTTTTAAGGTTAGTGTCAGGGAGCCCCCATCCCTGCAATAGACCATTGTGCCCAGGGCAGATACCCCTCCTGCCAACCCCTTGTCCCAGCCCTGGGTCTGACATATGCAAAGAGAGAAAAAAAAAACTATCCTTGCTATTCTTACTATTCTCAGAAGAATGGGAACACATTAAATCCTAGTACACACGGGCCAAATGTTGGCCAACATCAGTTGGTTCAATAGAAACCGGCCGACATTCAGTCCATGTGTAGGGCAGCCGGTCCGACAGAATCTGTCCGTTTGGCCGAAGGCTTATGACCAAAAAGGGTCTGCCAACCAGCTCCCAATCAACACTCTCAGAACAATGCCAGTGTTCTGGTGAAGGGGGTTGTCCCCCTGTCAGAACACAATAATACAGCAGGGGAGATCGCTGTACTAACATTGGATTGTTAGTACAGAGGCTCTGACCGGAGCTGTCAGTTTTTTTTTCGTTCAACCCAGCAGTTGGTATGTACTAGGCTTAGCTCTCTATCTTATTAACACATAAACGCTCTATCTGTTGTAGATTTTCTAGAGCGCAATTTCAAAATTCCTACCAGATAGTATTTGACACCATCTAAATTACATTCAGTTTATCCTACTCATACTGATATTTGCTAGTGTTGTCATTAGAGCACTGGAAGACATGCACACATTTGTTGGATGTGCCCACCCATTCACACCCTGTGGGACAGGAAAATCAGAGTTTATACTAATGTTTATCTTGAATATATTATCAATTCTTTGACATTGCCTCTTTTAATAGCAAATAAAAATACCCCCAAAAGTCAATGGGACTTTAACGGCAACGTAAAGAATTTTATAAAAGCGAATTTATTGATATAAGCAAAACTACACAAAAACAGCAATATATATAGAAAACAAAATATTATACAGAGTATTAAACCACTAAAAACAATGATATGAAATGGTAGTGATGCTTGTAAAGTCTTCAACACGGCCCTAAACGTTTCAGGACTTGGTAAGGCGTCCCTTCATCAGGGTCGGTTTGTGAAGAAGAATCACACTGTATAGTAGAGTCAAATTGAAAAAAAGGAAGAATATATCAATAACTCTTACATAAACAGTATTATACAGTTGATATTGCGGCAGTGGAACTCCAATTCTGATATGTTTGGGTATGTGTTCCTTCTATGTGACTACTATGCCGCTTGCTCTGTAACACAATAGCAACTGTATAATACTGTTTATGTAAGAGTTATTGATATACTCTTCCTTTTTTTCAATTTGACTCTACTATACAGTGTGATTCTTCTCCACAAACGTCCCCTGATTAAGGGACGCCTTACCAAGTCCTGAAACGCGTAGGGTCGTGTTGAAGACTTTACAAGCATCACTACCCTTTTTATATCATTGTTTTTAGTGGTTTAATACTCTGTATAATATTTTGTTTTCTATATATATATTGCTGTTTTTGTGTAGTTTTGCTTATATCAATAAATTCGCTTTTATAAAATTCTTTACGTTGCCATTAAAGTCCCATTGACTTTTGGGGGTATTTTTATTTCTTTATCTCAGGGATGTGGCAACTCTCATGGTCTAGCTGGATGGTTTTTCTCTTTTCTTAGATTGCCTCTTTTAATAATACCACCGCAATCTCTTCTGCCAAAGACAATAATTCTTTTTTTTTTTTTTTGCTGGCAGACCAGCTGTACCTAGACGTTGGAAGTCTACACGCATCCCTTTGTTGGTGGAGTGGATGGACCTCCAGAATAAAATAATGCACATGGAAAGTCTTGTGACCATAGATAGAGATGCCAACGACAAGTTTCAGAACTTATTGGCAGCCTGGATTGTTTTTAAGGACCCAACATTTTGGGGATCTGGCCAATCTTTTCCTTACTCAGGCCCACTGACTCTATAGACTCTACCGACTGTATAGGACAACCTTTCTTAGCCAGGGCTCCATAGAACTCAAAGGGTCCTCCAGAGGTTGATAAGGGTTCCTTGAGCAATCTCAGATTGGCACCAATGATCTTTTTATCTTTTTTCATCTCTAAGAAGGACATTTTTCCCACTGACCATCAGCGTAAGGAGCATTCTTCCCTCTGACCACCAGTGTAAACGGCACTTTTCTCACCGACAGGGGGTCATTCTGCCACTGACCATATTGTAAGGGGGTTCTTTACTCTGCTGACCACAAATATAAAAAGGGTTCTTCTCCCTCTGACCACCAATGTAAGAGGACAATTCTGCACTGACTACCAATGGAAACAGTCTGCATTTCTTTTCTGGCCTCTATTGTCATTTCTTTCATTTCAGTATTGTTACTGAAAATAATGTTGATGTTTACTGCATCTCTGGGTGTCAAATAATATGACTATGCCACATTCCTTGTTCTTTTATTCCTTCTTCTTTTTCTTCTTTATCTTCTTCTTTATATACTAGATTTATATTGCCCCAAAAGTTTGTGCAACGCTTTATAAAATTGAGGGAGACAGTACAGTTACAATACAATTCCATTAAATTCAAGAGACATCAGAGCGCCTTGCTCATTAGAGCTTACAATCTAATAGGAAGGGTCAAGTGATACAACAGGTAATAACTGGAGGGATGGGCTGATGGAGAAAGTAAAAGTATAG